>NC_139149.1:34035941-34207094 GCF_964270905.1 Leucopleurus acutus | reverse complement strand
AATATAAAATAATGGGACAGACAAAAATAACATTTATAGACATCCAAGTTCAAAAAGGGGGAAAATGGAAGATAAAAAGGAATCACTGCTCTATGGAAATCCTGAAGTCCAGCCAGGCAAATGTTGGGAGTTTCTTGATTCAATTTCAAGGACAGAGAACAATTCTCTGTGGCTCTAGGCTCTATCTTCTGGCTCTTGGTTCAGCTTTTTGGTCACTCTTCCTCTTTCATGAAAGGTAGCATAGGTTTACAGCTGAGGAACTTTATCAGGACTTCCTGCCAGTAGAACCTGGGGGGTGAGACACCCTCCTTTCATATTGTACTCTCGGTCTTTTTTAATTCATCTGGTAGTGACTTCTACGTTGAAACCACTAACTCAAGTATTTTCTGGGTCTCCTGTGAATTTTAATGGGGTTCATGTCATAAGACAAAATCCAGGCTCACAGATCTTTTGGGGATAATTCCTTCTCTACCTTGGTGTCCTGCTAAAATGGCTAAGGGACACCACAGTTAACTTAGTAGAACCTTTATGGTTTGATTGGGAGGATCTGTAAGGCACACTGTTGCTCTCTAGAAAGGCCCTTTTTTGTGATGGAATAGCCTAACCTTTTAATTTTCTGAGGTTTAATGAAAAGGTTATAGAATCACATCCTCGATTTTTTCTCCAGAGCAATCTTTCCTGGCAGTAAATCTCTTAATGATAATTTTTTAAATAGTTCTTCCCTCAATTTGCCTCTCTCTTCTCACATTTTACTACAATCAGTAAAAATCAACAAGGCAGCACCTTCACCACTTTGCTTGAAAATCAGCTATATGAACAAATTCATTATTTACAGGTTCTGCTTTCCACATATCTCTAGGAGACAATTTTGCTTATGCTGTCTTCCACTATATAACAAGGATCCCTCTTTCTCCAGCTTTCAATAAAATGCTCCCCCCTTCACTGTGAGCCTTCATTGACAGTGTCTTTAATGATGTTGGCCAGACACCTGCCAATGAGCTGTTCTAGGCTATTTAGGCATTTCCTAGCATGCTTATCAAAATTTCTCTCATCTCAACCCACAGCCTGGTTCCAAAGCCACTCACGGATTTTTAGGTGTTCGTTTTCTATACCATCTAACAAATTACAACCTTAGTGGCCTAAAACAACATGTATTTATTACCTCACAGTTTCTGTGGGTCAGGAGCTAGGGAATGTCTTGGCTGAGTTTTCAGCAAGGCCACAGTCAAGGTGTTGGCAAGGGTTATGATTTTCCTTTGAAGGCCTGACTGGGGAAGGATTCAATTCCACGTTCATGCAGGTGGATAGCAGAATTTATCTTTATTGGCTATAACACTGAGGGAGGTAGCTTCTTGCTGGATATTGGCTGGAGACCTTTCTCAGCTCTTTGTTGTACAAACCTCCTAACATGGCCACTTACTAGTTCCAAGTCCAAAAGAAAGAAAGACTCTAAAGCAAGTCTTCTAGCAAGACAGGCAGGTTATTGTAAAATGTTGTGTAATCATGGAGCAACTCCCATCACCTTTGGCATATTCCACTATTTGGAATCAAGGAAAAATTCTCACCCACTCTCAAAGGAGGAGATTATAACAAAGGTATAAACAGAAGAAGGTGTTAGAGGCTGAATTGTGTTCCCCCCAAATTCATTTGTTGAAGTGTGACTCCTCAGAATGTGACTGCATTTAAAGACAGGGTCTTTACAGATGAATGGATAAACAAGATGTGGTACAATGGAATACTACTCAGCCATAAAAAAAGACAAAATAATGCCATTTGCAGCAACATGGATGGAACAAGAGATTATCATACTAAGTGAAGTAAGTCAGAAAAAGAAAGACAAATACCACATGATATCACTTATATGTGGAATCTTAAATATGACACAAGTGAACTTTTATGAAGCAGAAACAGACTCACAGACACAGAGAACAGACTTGTGGTTGCCAAGGGGGAGGGAGGTGGCGGAGGGATGGAGTGGGAGTTTGAGAGATCAGCAGATGCAAACTATTATATATAGAATGGATAAACAACAAGGTCCTACTGTATAGCACAGGGAACTATATTCAATATTCTATGATAAACCATAATGGAAAAGAATAAGAAAAAAAGAATGTGTATATGTATAACTGAATCATTTTGCTGTAAAGCAGAAATTAACACAACATTGTAAATCAACTATATTTCAATAAAAATTAAAAAAAATAATAAAGACAGGGTCTTTAAAGAGGTAATTAAGTTAAAATGAGGTTATTAGGGTGGGTTCTAATTCAGCAAGACTGGTGTCCTTACAAGAAAAGGAGAGTAGGAGACAGACATGTACAGAGGAAAGACCAAGTGAAATTGCGAGGAGAAGATGGCCACCTACAAGTGAAGGAGAGAAATCTCAGAAAAAACAACCCTACTGACAACTTGGTCTCAGACTTCTAACCCCCAGAAAATAAATTTCTATAGTTAAGCCACCCAGTCTGTGGTATTTTTTTATGGCAAACTAACTCAGCCGGGTCATTGGGGGTCACTTTAGGGTCTATTCTCCACAATTGGAGAAGTTATTGGAGTTTTCAAGACATGGTCCTAAGGAAAATGTGGTGTTCTTCTAAGACACCTTTGAGTCCTCTCAGGAGGTAGGGGTAAGAGAGACAAACATATGAGGATCTAGGGCTCTCAGTTCCACCTCAGTGAGTGAATTTGACTTTAATCTGTTCTGAATATGAGAATTCTACCTAGTGAGAACTTTTCAAATTCAAAGACCCCATGTAGTCCTATTTGATGTGTCCTATTCCTGGAATATATTCTTCCTATAGAAATTTTACTGATTGTTAAAACAGCATTGGACTAGTATTTAAGAGAACTAAATGCTAATGTCCACTCTGATACAAGACAGTCGGGGAACTTTGAACAAGTCTCCTAAGTTCTCTACATCTTTTGTTTCTTCAACATAAAATTAGGAGTTTGGACAAAATTATTATAGATTCCTTTCCATCTCTCAGTAACATAAATTACAGAAGTTTCTATATTTTACTGTTAATCACTTTGTTTCCATCTCTCAGTAACATAAATTACAGAAGTTTGTATATTTTGTTGTTAATCACTCTGTTTCCATTTCTACACTTATGGGGAGAGATAAGATAATTCTATATTATACAAAGTTTGTTTTGCTTGATCAATAATAAAGATTTCTGATAATTAAAAGCAAAACATATATTTGTACTGAAAAAGAACTTGACAATATTTCTCCTGCATTAGAAAGATGTATGGGTTATATTTTGAATATTGACTGCAGTTTTTATTCTCAATTATATGTCTTTGAGAAAGGAAATGAAATTAGACATAATAGATTGGGTATTTTCATAAATTCTGTCAGTGCAAAAAAGCCTCTGCAGCCAATTTTAAGAGAAAATATTTTTGTATCTTAAACCACAAATAACAGCTTTTACCTTTGTGTTTTCAGAGATGAATTTATATAGCTGAGATGTCTCTTTGGTGTCTGTGTAAAACAAGTGACAAACTAGAAATAAACTTAATGTTCTTTTAATTCTCAGTTGTCACCTATCCTGGTTCTTCTGTCTTCAGTTCTCACAATGAAGGTCCCTGAACAGAACTCTAAGAATACTTAAAAGACCAAGTTTCTAAAGCTACACCAGGTAAGCAAGAGGTGCTACATTCAAATGAGCTCTCCGATGTAGAGGTGACAGGCAAGAACTAAATTGGCAGTATTTGCTGAACGATCCATACCCATAGGGGGCAGGATTCCACCTGGTTGGGCTCTTATATTGGAGTAAACTCAAGGACCAGCCTTCATGAAATGAAATGGGCTGTAAGGGAACAGCCAAAGTGACGGCAGATTTTGTGTTCAATGACCGTATGGTTTTCATTATCTTGTTCTCAACGAAGAATTCATCCAAAGAACAACCAAATGAAAGCAATGTGTAAACCATGTCAACCCATCCTTGGATGAACATGTCACATTTGTTCTATTATCTAGTGGTAATTGTGTAAAGGTGGGGAAAGGGGAGAGGAAGAAGTAGGAAAAATAAAAGGTAGTGCAAAAAGAAGGTACGGTAGGAGCAAGGGAAAAGAAATGTATCAGCCATTCAGCTGTTTCATTATGTAGCTTCCCACACTCACCAAAGATGTAATTCATCCTGCAGGTGCAAACATTGTTGGCTTTCTCATGGACTCTTGACGGATGGACCGGATCTACGTTTCCTTACCCCAGATGCTCTTTAAGAACACCGGCAATGAGATAGGGGATTGTATGCACCTGAATCAGCACATTCACTGAGTCTTATTTGTCTCCTTTCTTGTTTAAAGAACCAGTAGTGCTGTGCACAGAGCAAAAAAAACTAGGCAGAGGCTTTCTTCTTTTAATATAGAAAGATGCCCAATCTAAACACCTTTTTGAGTCACTTCTTTATAATTGCCCTGAGATAAACGACACTACTGCCCTGATTACTTATCACCAACAGTCACTTTAGTGGATAATTATCAGAATACATGGCAATATCGCATCCAGTAATAAAATTCATCCTTATGTTTTCTACAAGGTTTTCAAAAATTTCAGATGGATTTTTTTCCCCTATAAATTGAGAAAAACATAAAGATTTTTAAGTCATTTGAATAGATAATATATTAGAAATGGAAACATTCATTCCATCTGAATCAGTGTCGCCACCCTCCTTCATTAGCTCCCACCAACTTCGAGGATTCCAAAATTCCAAACACAACTGACTCTTTTCAGGCTGAAGTTCCATTGACTTTTGGCAAAAAGCAACTTCCTGGTTCAAAGAAAAAAGGCTTATACAAAAGCTCACAAGGCTTCTTAGACATCAAATGGGTCTTACGAAACCACATTTTGATGAGCTAAGTGTAAATGAATCAGAAACACATGGATTAAATTTCCCTTGAAATACACATGGGTTTGAAAATCAAGGAAAAAGTGTTTAGCCAAATGTGTTTTGGGTTTCCTTGAACTGAAAACATTTGAAAAAAGTTGAGGCATTTGCTAAACCTTAATACACTGTTGTGTTTGCTAAACCCTCCTCCAAATCAATTAAATTTCCATGAGGCTTCCTTCATTCCCTTGTGGTTTGCCTTGTCACCTCTGTCTTGACACTTTATAGACCAAACTAAATTCCCATTGAAAAAAATAGACTGTTGTTCTAGATCTACTTAAATATGAAGTAACTATTAAAACCCAGCAAATCAAAGACATTAAGGGGTGGAAAAGCACCCGTTAGGTCATGTGTTCTATCCTGAGGGTTGGAGATCATGCACTCATGGCTCTCCAGTGCTTTATCCAGTGCAGTTTTAAATGTCTCGAGTGACAGGACTTCCATTACCTCCCTTGGGAGAATATTGTGCATTCTAATAGATTTTGCCATTAGGAACTGTGCCTAAGTGTATAGCAGAGGCACAGTGGGATGTCTGGTGGGAAAAATGGTATTATGGATAATTAACTCTTTCACTACTCCATATCAATCACCTGTAGCATGTCCAGCAACTTATTCTAGCATTTCAGGACTAAAGTATGTACTATGATATATGTGCACCTTACTAGTTTTCATTCAAAATACAATACATTGTTAATGGTATAAAATTAGGCCCATGGTAATGTAAGATAAAGTTCCACAGTTAAAAGATCCATCACAATAAAACTATGGAATGTCATAAATATATTCTTTTGACTGACAATGTTATTTTAACATGCCTGGAAAATAGGTAACTTGAAGTCTTAAGAATTTTTTTCTTTTTGATCAGAAAATGATGTCCAAATGGCACCAACCAGAACCTAAACACATATACTATCTGTATATACACAATATACATACCCAAACTGACTTCCTTCTGCTAATATCTTTTCTTTAAACCTCTTCACAGAAAATTGAACTTATTTTTCATTTCTGCTGCTCCTAAGAAAGGCAATGCATTTGTGAGGACATATCTATCTGTCTTTCTAGATAGAAAGGAAAGCCTAGCTTTCAATATAGCTAACATGTTTTCAGAGGTCTTATGGCAGAGTTTACATTAATTTGCTCTAGTTCTCATTCCACTTACAAATGAGTTATAAGTCACATGATGACTTACATGGCCTGTCATACTGCTACTATGCTGACCTTTTCAAAATTCTGCATTGTGAACAGCTGACAGCCATACCTCTTCCATGCCAGTTACTGCAACCTATAAAACTTAACCAATGAAGTGGCGAGAAGAATCAAGTAAGGGGAATGGGAAACTGCATGATATTCTCGACTTCCCTTTTTAATCTCTCAAATATGGAGTGGCTTTTCATGTTTCACACGGTCTTTTTTTTTTTCTTTTAAAATGAGCATTTTCCTCTCCCTCTACCCTGTCCCTCATATTATCTTGCCCCTTTTTATGCATTTCTGTGTCAGTCATACTAAGTGAGTCTCCTGTTAAGATATGGAGTTGAGACTTTTATGTCTACATGGCTCTGTCTCTCTTTTTTTTTTTTTTTCTTTATTATCTGAGGATGTAGGCAGTAGGGAATAGGGATTGAGTTGAATAAATATTTTTCAAAACTCCATATCCATTTGATTATTATCATACTTTATCACTTTAAACTGTCTTTCTTCAAGATATTTTAAATAATATTTAGAGCTGAGGGCTTACTTTTTGATTACTGCATTTGGCACCTACTAATACTTATCATTAGCAAATGAGCTGGGTCATTTTCCCCCCTCACTTACACCAAAATGTGAAGTGTCTCCACCCAGACTGTTTACATTACTGCTGCAGCTTTGGTCACCATGGTCTTTTCCTGCAACAAGTCTAGCTTTCCTTTTTAAATTTTTTTCTTTAATCTTTCCTTATAAGCCAATCCTGCGGCTCATTAATAAGTATGTTACGTTTCTCTGAACTTCTTCTAATGGTTTTCCTTTCTCTCTTGCTTAAGGGAATTGCCATTAATATTTAACAATTTTGAATTTCTGTTTTTAAAAGGGGATGTTAGACTTTTTAGTATTTAGGCTGATTTAAATTCAAAACAAGTTTTTCATGGGAAAGATTGAAAAACACATATACAATCACCATATGATAGCAATCAAGACCAAAAAGGGGGAGAACTGCTGTTTTCTTTTTTCTTTAAAAAGTATTTGATATTGAAATGATTACAAACAAAGAGTAAGAACAATATTCTGAGTCATGTTACTAAGCTCCGTATTCTAATCTGAATTTAAATTCCTGAGTAAAGGGGTAATTATGTTACTATCTAGAAATGCTTTAAATTATGTCTCATGTTCAAAAAGACTGAGAAATAAAAGTTCTTCATGTAGAGTTAACATTCTAGATTATGGTAAGCATATGATGCATGCTGCCATATTATGGCCACTAGTTTGTTTCTTTTCATTATAGGCAAAAGTAAAAACAGATTCACTAATGCATCCAATGCAATACCTTCAGCTTACATAAAGGTAGTGAAGTCTAAAAATCTATCAGAAGGAGCTGATGGTGAGGCTGTGCTCAACTAAATTCAAATATCCATATTTACTTTCTACTTGTTATATAATGGCTACCTTTACATAAAAGTCACTGTGCACTTCATCTTAATAAGAACGTCAGTTTAGTCATTGTCGGAGAGGGAATTCAAATTCAAGATTTGTTTCTTTAAAAGTGCTTTTACCATATCTTACAAATACATGTTATTTCAGAAAGAGATATTAAAAAATCTTTGAAAGTCAACATTTTCTATGCTATGATCATTCCATAGACATTGGGAAAGAGAGAAAATATTTATAAAGCATTTAGTGATGAGTAATTCACAAGGAAATAATTATAAATACAAGTCAAACAAATTGGCAATTGTTTGCATTTCAAATTAGACATCACATGGAATGAAGTATTGCTCTGTTTTGCTTCATGAGTGTCTTAGGGAAAGCTATTCCTACCTACATTTGTGAGGCTCATTTGGAGGTCTAGCTGATAGAACATTAGTCGGGGAGTCTGGATTTTGTAAGTCTCTTCTGGCTCTATGAGACCTCGCTGTGTGGCCTGGTAGAATTTACTCTGAATTTTCGGTATTTGTTTCCTCATCAGTGCAGCTGGGAATAAAAATAATTTTTTTACATGGTAAAGATATCAATGATCAAGCATGCTAACAATTTATTGGAACCAGACCATGTTTTTCACAATAAACATGTTTTCCCTGAAGTAACTGATATTCCTAATAGACTCAATTCCATCTAGACTTTTTAGATAATCACGCATGTCTACTTAAGAGATGAGGAAATTCACTTAAAGAGATGACAGGACTGACCCAGGGCCATATGGGTATCAGAAAAACTACCTAATGCCTTGTTTATAGAAATATTCAACAAATACTACTTAATATGATTCTATGATGTTCAAGCAGATTAGCCACCAACAGACTTTCATTGTTTATTAACTCCTTAAATGCTGTCAGTATATGTGCTTGTCCTTATCCTATAGGTAGCATCAAAAGGCAGAAAAGGTAAAGATATTAAGTCTCCTCTCAGTAGGCATGCTTAAAAAGCACAAAATAAGCAGACTTAATTGTATCCTCTGCTAATGGAATGATGAACAGTGGGTGGCTGCGGAGGGAGCTAGGTTAGCATGGGCAAACAAAATCATGCCAGCCCTAAATTAATTTGAAATTTGGTGTTTTCTCGTGCACAAGCAACCCAGTATTAAAATGTAAGTTGTATAAAAATACGTACATGACTAATGGAATTTGTGATCGTGCTTTACTTTGATCCTTGTATAGTTCAGTTGATCCACGCACAGACAGTAAGAGCACTGACTCTTTTGTAGGGGGGGGGGGGGATCATATACCCAGATTTGCTTGGAGTGTCCAAAGACACATTTGCTGTCCCTGCTTCCTGTTAGCATTGTCCTAGATTTTTAAATTTGCAAGCAATGCAATATTATTCATAGTTGCATTCAAACACATGGAGATGGCTTGTTAGAACTCCACCTTTCAGTTATTCAGCCACTGAATATATATAATAATTATTATATATCATATATGTATATATTTCCTTAAAAATCTGTGGCTTTTTGCCTTTTGCAATAAATAAAAATTATTTTAAAAAATATTCTTAATGAAAAGTTAATTATTGACTTTTTATATGCCAAGAATGAGGGTGAAATTTTAACTTGCACAAAATGCTTGTTGATAGTTATTATTCACTACAGGGATTGGAATTATATCAATAAACACATGAAAAAATAAGATGCAACTCTTTTGGAAAAGCATCAGCATCTACTTCAAAATTTAGTAGTTTATAGATGTCTTGCCAAAGATGATATTTTAACAAATGTAGTTAAAGAAGGTAGGTTTTTATATTAGGCTTTTCATTTAGATCAAATAAATGTTCTTCATTAATTTTGCTCATGCTTAAGTCCAAAGTTCCTTGTGCACATAAAAAAAGTAAAGTGAGGAACTTCCCTGGTGGTCCAGTGCATAGGACTCAATGCTCCCAATGCAGGGGGCCTGGGTTCAATCCCTGGCCAGGGAACTAGATCCCACATGCATGCCACAGCTAAGAGTTTGCATGCACAACTAGGAAGTCTGCATGCTGCAACTAAAGATCCCGCATGCTGCAACTAAGACCCAGCACAGCCAAAATTAATCGATCAATAAATAAATATTTTTAAAAAAGTAAAGTGATAGCTGTTTATGTACTGGCTCTAATAGAAGAACTTTGCAAAAGGTTAAATTGTGTTAATTTTATATCCTTGTTATCAGATGTTTCATATCAACATACTAATTCCAACAGCAGTTCAGTATTTTGATCCCATTTATAAAATCAAAGTAAAGATTAGGGTAATTCATTTTGCTGAAATGAAACATTTGACAAATTGTAAATTTAGTTTAAAAAGTTTTAAAATAAATAAATAAAATTACTTGGTTTTGTAATGATAACGTAAGTATAAATATTGGTGAAAAAAAGTCATGTTAAAAATATTCTTGCCAAATTAGGAAGTTTATGGAACAGAAACATTCTTAGAGTTGGCTGCCAAATTAGGAAGCTTATGGAACAGAAACATTCTTAGAGTTGGCTGTGGTGAACACATACTTTACCCTTTTGTTTACAAACAAACTGTGAAAAACTCCAATTAAAATAGAAGTAAGTATGGTCAGGATTTACAGGTGTTTTGTTTTGTTTTTAATTTCTGCAAAGTAGGACTGGCTAAAATATAGAATTTTTGTGATGCAGTTAATGATGAATAATTTTAAAAGTAATATGGTAGTTCATGCTTTCTCTTTTCATTGTCAATAAACAGATTTTAGAAATGTTTTATCCTTTGAAGAACTGCTTTATAAGTAAACCAAAGTATTCTAAAAAAGGTATTAAAACCCTTTTATATTTTTGTATCACTGTGTTAAAAATCAGAACAGATAAAGAAAATCAATTCTAAAATTTGTATGGAGCCAAAAAAGACCCCTAATAGCTAAAGCAATCTTAAAGAAGAATAAAGGTGAAGGTGTCACAATTTCTGATTTAAAACTATATTATAAAGCTTCAGTAATCAAAACACTCTGGTACTGGCATAAAAACATACATATACATCAATGTAACAGAATAGAGAAACCCAAAATAAAGCCACAATATACTGTCAATTAATTTAAGATAAAGGAGCCAAGAATATAAAATGTGAAAAAAATATACAGTGTGGAAAATATAGTCTCTTCAAAAAATGATGTTGGGAAAACTGGACAGCCACATGCAAGAAGAATGAAACTGGATCCCATTTTATGCCATAAGCAAAAATCAACTCAAAATGAATGAAAAACTTGAACAGAAGACCTGAAACAGTAAAACTACTGGAAGAAAATGTCAAGTAAGCTGTGTGACATTGGTCTTGGCAATGAGTTTTTGGATTTGTTACCAAAGTAAAGGCAATAAAAGCAAAAATAAACCAGTGGGACCATATCAAACTAAATAGTTCTGCACAGCAAAGCCTTAACAAAATGTAAAGGCTACTTACCCCATGGGATAAAACATTTATAAATCATATTTATGATAAGAGGTTAATACACAAAATATATAAAGAACTCATACACTCAATAGCAATAAAACAAACAATCCCATTAAAAATGAGCAGAAGATCTAAATAAATATTTTTCCAAAGAAAACATAAAATGCTCAACAAGTACGTGAAAAGGTGATCATCACTAATAATCTCGGGAATGCAGATCAAAACCACAAGGAGATATTACCTCACACCTGTTAAAATGGCTATCATTGAAGACAAGAGATAAGTTTTGGGAAAGTGGAGGAAAGAGAACATTTGTGCCCTGTTGGTGGAAATGTAAATTGGTGCAGCCACCTTGAAAAACAATAGGGAACTTTCCACAAACAGAAAGAAATTAAAATTTATCCTTGTAATAACAATGCAAAAATTGAGAAATTTAAATGGTGAATACTCAAACAGCATGCACTATTTAATTTTTAAATCTGAAGATTGTGCTGCAAAATATCTTAACTTGTGGGAAAAAAAATTTGGAGTTCCTAGTTTTAACTGAAAAAATGTATGCTGTATACTAAAATGGAAAAGAAAATTAGAAAGCCTACAGTTTTACAGGATTTAAATATGGCAAAACATTCAAAATAGTCAGGAATAGCTAATTTATTTGAAATGTATAGTCTTATAAAAAGAGTTGTTAGATATAGGTGAAAGGTAATGTGAATGAAACAAAAAGACAGTACCCGTAAAAATAATTAGACAGTACTATGTACATATTTTTACATTAAAAAGATTAGAATTGAATATATTTTCTTTTTAGAAATTTAGAACTTACCATGAGTTATCAGATACTTCAGTATATGTTAACACATCATTTTCTCATTTAAATTTATTATGGTCCACGGAGAAGAGTAAATTGAAGGCATTAACTATTTCAAATTGATTAACCTGAAAAAAAAGAAACTTGGAAGAATATTACAGGTAATTTTATGAAGAAGTTAAAAATAGAAAGCCTTTGTGATGATATTCACAGAACTCTGAAATGTATTTAAAAACACTGAATTATACACTTAAAATAAATGGATTTTTATGGCATGTAAATACCTCAATAAAGCTGTTAAAAATGTTTCTAAAAAACCACATTGAAAAACAAAGTATGTTCTAGGGAACAAAACCAGTAACACAATAATGAAAACAAACTAAGAAAACTGATTGTGTTCATGAAAATGTACCAAAAATATTTTTTCTACTTATGTTCCTTCATAATATCCAATAAATAAGTACTTTTGTTTTAATTTATATAAATAAATTATTTCATCTTTAAGAAAAAGGTTTATTTTTGAAAATTATTTTTGGTTTACAATAAAACTGTGGTTTCTTTGACCAATAAATACACATTTCAAAATAATGTATAAACTTTAATGCTTTTAGCAGCCCCTTTCACTCTTAAAAATGTCCTTTTGGGGATAATACAGTACACACTCACACTCCTTCTGTGACACCACATGCTGAGTGCTACGATTTTCACAAATTGTAATTCTTTTAACCCTCATCACAACTTTATGAAGCAGGTTCTGAGGGGACAATTGGGCCTAGAGAAGTGAAGTCACTGTCCCAGGTTGCACAGGTAACTAGTGGCACCAGGAGCCATGCCCAGGCAGTTTGGCTCTAAAGCTGTGACTTGTGTTGGTAACCACTGAACAAACATTCTTTTGAGCTCTTTGCTCCAGAGGCTATGCCTGTGACCTATATTTCTGTACTCAGATCACCAGGCCCTGCCTTTCTCTTCTGGTGGATAGTTTTGCTCTCAGGGATTTGTTTTCAAATTATTTCTGCATTGCTGTTTTGGTTTATTGTGCCCCAGAAAGCCTCATAATTACAGCCACATTACTCTTCTGTCCCTGCTCCCTGCCTCCATATAAACATTTGGAGAAAATTAAGAGCTAGTGAAATGAAGTAAGTGCTTGTAGGAATAGCAACCTGCACTATTTCAGTTGCTACTGAGATCTGTGTAATACACATGTAATAACATAGTATATGCAGTTCTGACTTAGACATCTCTACTTTAAAATTACATCTCTTATCATAACTTCATTACTCCAAGTCTGTCGTAATG
Source organism: Leucopleurus acutus (assembly GCF_964270905.1). NCBI lineage: Eukaryota > Metazoa > Chordata > Mammalia > Artiodactyla > Delphinidae > Leucopleurus > Leucopleurus acutus. The sequence goes on along the minus strand of NC_139149.1, from coordinate 34,194,031 downwards.
ATGTGAAATATCATAAAGATGATATCTAAACAGGAAGCACTTTTTTAAAACATCTTTATTGGACTATAATTGCTTTACAATGTTGTGTTAGTTTCTGCTGTATAACAAAGTGAATCAACTATATGTGTACATATATCCCCATATCCCTTCCCTCTTGTGTCTCCTTCCCACCCTCCCTCTCCCACCCCTCTAGGTGGTCACAAAGCACCAAGCTGATCTCCTTTAAACAGGAAGCACTTTTAAACGTGCATGCAGTTCTTCTTCTTGATCAGCAGAACATTACTTTGCCTTCCTATACTAAGTAGACAGGCAAACAGAGTAGGATTTATCCCCTAGTTCGGGCGAAGGAATAGAGGGTAGGCAGGACTACGAGTTTCAGCATCCATCTTTACCCCTTCTAAGTTCATCAGCATAAATCTCCCCTCTGCCCTCCCTACCCAATATAGTCCCAAAGGTAATCTTGGCCAGGTGTATGCACCATCCTTTCTCAAAAAGGCAAATGGCTGTACTTTGTACTGTATTGGTTTTCTCCTGACAGAAATGTCCAGTCATCTTCCTCCTATAACTCTTCCTCGTATTCAAATTCTACTCCTCTCCAAAGATCTGGTTACAGGCCTACCTCCTCAATGGAACTATTTCAATACTCATAATTTAATTCTGTTGAATACTAATAATACTTATTGACTATATTACACAATATAGCATTGAATTTATATGCATGTACTATACACACATAGATATATACATCTATATATGCTGTTTTTAATTCCATGTTTTTATTCTTTTCTCCCTAGTAAATTGTAAATTTTCTGGAAAGGCATTGTGTCTTAGATTTGTCTACCTTTCTAACTATGCTTATTATTTGGTCGATAGACAATTGTATTCACTAGATTAAAGGTTTTGTTTCTTTTGATTGGTTTTTAAGGCATTCAATTATAACAAAAATGGCTCAGCATTATGATATCCTTTATCCCTAGCTACTTGCCATGTAGAATGTAGAATAGGTTCTTCTTATATTCCAAATCACATTATAAGTTCATGAGTCTTAAATTCCACCTGGCCTAACATCTATCCTTATCTCCTGCAGTGACACTGGAACTTAGCTGTTAACACTTCTGTTCCTTGAAGACATAGTAGTCTTTGTCCAATGCATTGATTTGATAGGCAACAACCCAGATCAGATTTCTCCATGGAATGTCAAAACATCAGACATGCTGCAACATCTATTCCATAGTTAACCTGATTAATACAGTCATTCAGTGCTTCTTAAATTTCCTTTAAGTTGGCATCACATTTGTTGCCATTTTGAATGGTTGAGGGAATGCATACCACCATCAGCAGAGAGGAAAGCACATGAAACAACAATACACTGACAAGTGCATGAGAAGTACTGTGAAGCAGAATTGTAGGCTTCATTTTCTTCTTTTACCTTTCTCCTCTCTTCTTCCTTCCTCAAAATCAAGTTTAGTAAAAACTCTTATCAATATATAATACCGTCTTTCTTCTTTCTGTCTATTGACAAATTACTTGAAAAAAGATAGTATATAAATTCTGTTCTAAGAGTGGGACTCAGGACATAAAAACAGTAGCCATGTATTTGTGTACTGCTTTGAATGAAATCAGGATACAACGGATTAAACTGTCTTAAGAATCATTGCCACTCAGCAGTTTTATTTTATTAAATAATAAAATATAATCGTCAAATACCTGCATAAGACATGCATAGAAAGGGAAATAAAATTCTCACTTTTTTCACTCAAGACCTAATTCCCAGTGGTGAAACTTGCATATTATGAAGATGTGGCCTTTTGAAGGTTTCTATGAACATTTTTTAAAGACTTATATTTTTAGAACTATTAACCATTTTTAACATAAAAAATTAGGTTTAAAGACCCACAATTTTATTAAAAATCAAAAAGATAAAATTTTTATCTTATTTCATGTTATTTTATTCTAACAATGTTTTTAAATTTCCCTAACTTTTATAGCTTGTTATATAAATACATATACATACGTATCATATTGAATAATTTATATATATACATATCTTTAGCACACTCATTTTACATAAGTGAAAACATGACCTAATAAAATGATACTTTGTTACTTAAGTGATGCAAATATTTGAACTATCTTATTTGAATTAGGTTTCTGCTCTTTTGCTTTCACCAGTAAGTCTTTTGTTTTATGTTACACTCACTGCACCATAGGAATTTCTTTAAGAAATGAAAGAAGGAGAGAAGGATTTCCTTCTTGAAGTAAGTTTATATGGTGATTCTGTTACTGCCATTTGCAGTAGTAAGTCAAATATGATATTTTACTGGGAAGACCGATTCTATTTTGAATATAAAAACTGTGCTATGGGGGTTTGGTTCCTTTGCATTTTATTAATTGGGCATTATTATTAAGGCAAGTAATAGCTTTATTTGAATCTTCATTCTTTGAGGAAAAACATACATCAATGATGTCTTTATGGATGGCTTTATGATAATCTTTGTGGTGATTCTTGTATAGTCACTCTTTGCATTTTATTTCTAATACAAACACCACTTGGGCTCTTTCAGGAATGACTACTGGGGAAATGAGAATAATGTCACAGACTTCTCTGGACAGTGTATACACTCTCCATAAGAGGTGTAGTTCAACTTGGTCCACAAGAGATAAGTAACATGCAGCTATATGCAAAGGTGGTGGAAGAACTTACTTAGAGTTATACTGTGTGACACAGAAGATTTACGTATTTGGATAATTAATTAGAGTCATGAGTAGAAAGGTGGCTTGGGATCAGTTTACAGAAGATATCCACCACCAAAATGATTAATTAAATTAATCAGCAACTTTTTAGTGGAAAAGTAAATGTAGTAACTATAATGCTAAGCAGATTCATTGCACAAGTATAGAATGGAAATGGAGACCAGAAAAAAAGGGGTGAGAGTCCCCATAATACTGTACTCCTGAGGGATCCTGTAGTACCATCACAAGTGAGAGACATGTTAGTTGGTTTCTATTAGGATAGATCCAGGAACACTGCTCACCAGTATAAGAAGACTTGTTGCCAAGACTGAAAGTTAGCAAAAGGCAGAAAGAGAACCTGAGGTTTACATAAAATGAAGAAAAGGAGACAGGAGTCAATATTCATAGTGATGAAAGTACTACAGTGTTCATTGCTCTGGTTTGACCCCTCATGTTCAAAGCTTCTTTCATTGACATAGCATGAAAGGTAACTGGACAGCTTTGCAAAGGCGAGGTCACCTAGCCCAAGGGTCTCTCAGTACCAACCTTTGGACCCTGTTAGCCTAACTTCAAAACAGTTATTCTGGGGGGCAGGGTGGGAAAGACTAATTAATAATCCAGATTTCTGGTAACTGATCCCATAGATTCTGTCTCTGTAGGAATATCTGGGATGGGGCATAGGAATCTGTTATACTTCTGCTGTGTTTGTTTCTCTTGTTGCTGTTCTAAGGTATGCCTTAACTGAGAGAGTTACCAGGTAATGCCTTCCTAATATCAATAGTTGTTCTTAAACTTTAGAGGGTATTATAATCACCTGTAGTAACTTGGTAACCCATAGGTTACCTGAGCATTTACATTTTTAACAAGGTCCCAGGTAATACTGGTATTTCTGATTCAAGGACCAAAAAATTGAAAAACACTTGGTAGAGTGGTTATGTATTCAAGTGTCTGCAAAGTCTAAATAAAAAATACGTTTGCAAGAATCAGAATAAGTAATAAGAAATGAAGAGTCTATATGAATTACAGAGAGCATGCTCAACCTAAATATATTTATAATACAGTTTATTTTAAGATACTTTATTGGCTAGTTGAAAATTCTCTGAAGGAAAATCTGCCCTATGCTCTTAAATGTGTGATTACTAGCTCTGTGAACTCAGATTAAGCATGGATTTCTAAGAATGGTGGAAATATTATTCATTCATTCATTCACTTATTCATTCATTCCCTCATTCGGTCAGTTATTCAACAAATATTTATTGAGAAACTGCTTTTGGCCAGGTAGTATTTTTGGCAGATGGAATATATCAGTAAACAAAATAGGAAAAAATAAACTGGCCCTCATGAAGAATTTTGAATAGAACCAATGCACTTCAACATATTTAGTTTAAAATTAAAATACAAATAATCTTAAGGTCTGCTTTAATTATTAGTTAAAACTCTCAAAATGCAATCACTGAATAGCAATCCAAACATAAATGTCTGTTTCATAATTTTTTTAACAGCTTTATTGGAGTATAATTGCTTTACGGTGGTGAGTTAGTTTCTGCTTTATAACAAAGTGAATCAGGTATACATATACATATATCCCCATATCCCCTCCCTCTTGCATCTCCCTCCCACCCTCCCTATCACACCCCTCTAGGTGGTCACAAGGCACCGAGGTGATCTCCCTGTGCTATGTGGCTGCTTCCCACTAGCTATCTATTTTACATTTGGTAGTGTATATAAGTCCATACCACTCTCTCACTTCATCCCAGCTTATGCTTCCCCCTCCCCTTGTCCTCAAGTCCATTCTCTACATCTGCGTCTTTATTCCTGTCCTGCCCCTAGGTTCTTCAGAAACATTGTTTTTTTTTTAGATTCCATACATACGTATTAGCATACAGTATTTGTTTTTCTCTTTCTGACTTACTTCACTCTGCATGACAGACTTTAGGTCCATCCACCTCATTACAAATAACTCAATTTCATTTCTTTTTATGGCTAATATTCCATTCTATATATGTACCACATCTTTATCCATTCATCTGTCGATGGCCACCTAGGTTGCTTCCATGTCCTGGCTATTGTAAATAGAGCTGCAATAAACATTGTAGTACATGACCCTTTTTGAATTATAGTTTTCTCAGGGTATATGCCCAATAGTGGGATTGATGGGTCATATGGCAGTTCTATTCTTAGGTTTTTTTTTTTTTTTTTTTTTGCGGTATGCGGGCCTCTCACTGTTGTGGTCTCTCCCGTTGCGGAGCACAGGCTCCGGACGCACAGGCTCAGTGGCCATGGCTCACGGGCCCAGCCGCTCCGCGGCATGTGGGATCCTCCCGGACCGGGGCACAAACCCGTGTCCCCTGCATCGGCAAGCAGACTCTCAACCACTGCGCCACCAGGGAAGCCTTATTTTTAGTTATTTAATAAACCTCCATACTGTTATCCATAGTCGCTGTATCAATTTACATTCTCACCAACAGTGCAAGAAGGTTCCCTTTTCTCCACACCCTCACCAGCATTTATTGTTTGTACATGTTTTGATGATGGCCATTCTGACTGGAGTGATGCGATACCTCATTGTGGTTTTGATTTGCTTTTCCCTAATTAGTAATGTTGAGCATTCTTTCATGTGTTTGTTGGCAATCTGTATATCTTCTTTGGAGAAATGTCTATTTAGGTCTTCTGCCCATTTTTGGATTAGGTTGTTTGTTTTTTTGATATTGAGGTACATGAGCTGCTTGTAAATTTTGGAGATTAAACCTTTGTCAATTGCTTCATTTGCAAATATTTTCTCCTTTTATGAGGGTTGTCTTTTGGTCTTGTTTATGGTTTCCTTTGCTGTGCAAAAGCTTTTAAGTTTCATTAAGTCCCATGTGTTTATTTTTGTTTTTATTTCCATTACTCTAGGAGGTGGGTCAAAAAGGATCTTGCTGTGATTTATGTCATAGAGTGTTCTGCTTATGTTTTCCTCAAGAGTTTTATTGTGTCTGGCCTAACATTTAGGTCTTTAATCCATTACGAGTTTATTTTTGTGTATGGTGTTAGAGAGTGTTCTAATTTCATTCCTTTACAAGTAGCTGTCCAGTTTTCCCTGCACCACTTATTGAAGAGGCTGTCTTTTTTCCATTGCATATTGTTGCCTCCTTTATCAAAAATAAGGTGACCATATGTGTGTGGGGTTATCTCTGAGCTTTCTCTCCTGTTCCATTGATCTATCTTTCTGTTTCTGTGCCAGTACCATACTGTCTTCATTAATGTAGCTTTGTAGTATAGTCTGAGAAAGGGAACATGCTTCCTCCAGATCCGTTTTTCCTTCTCAAGATTGTTTTGGCTATTAGGGGTCTTTTGTGTTTCCATACAAATTGTGAAAATTTTTGTTCTAGTTCTGTGAAAAATGCCATTGGTAGTTTGATAGGGATTGCATTGAATCTGTAGATTGCTTTGGGTAGTATAGTCATTTTCACAATGTTGATTCTTCCAAACCAAGAACATGGTATATCTCTCCATCTGTTTGTATCATCTTTAATTTCTTTTATCACTGACTTATAGTTTTCTGCAAACAGGTCTTTTGTCTCATTAGGTAGGTTTATTCCTAGGTATTTGATTCTTTTTGTTGCATTGGTAAATGGGAGTGTTTCCTTAATTTCTTTCAGATTTTTCATCGTTAGTATATAGGAATGCAAGAGATTTCTGTGCATTAATTTTGTATCCTGCTACTTTACCAAATTCATTTATTAGCTCTAGTAGTTTTCTGGTACCATCTTTAGGATTCTCTATGTATAGTATCATGTCATCTGCAAATAGTGACAGCTGGACTTCTTTTCCATTTTGGATTAGTTTTATTTGTTTTTCTTCTCTGATTGCTGTGGCTAAAACTTCCAATACTATGTTGAATAATAGTGGTAAGAGTGGGCAAACTTGTCTTGTTCTTGATCTTAGAGGAAATGGTTTCAGTTTCTCACCATTGAGAACAATGTTGGCTGTGGGTTAGTCATATATGTCCTTTATCATGTTGAGATAAGTTCCCTTTATGCCTACTTTCTGGAGGGTTTTTATCATAAATCGGTGTTGAATTTTGTTGAAAGCTTTTTCTGCATCTATTGAGATGATCATATGGTATTTATCCATCAATTCGTTAATATGGCGTATCACATTGATTGATTTGCATATACTGAAGAATCTTTGCATTCCTGGGATAAACCCCACTTGATCATTGTGTATGGTCATTTTAATGTGCTGTTGGATCCTGTGTGCTAGTACTTTGTTGAGGATTTTTGCATTTGTTCATAAGTGATATTGGCCTGTAGTTTTCTTTCTTCGTGACATCTTTGTCTGGTTTTGGTATCACAGTGATGGTGGCCTCGTAGAATGAGTTTGGGAGTGTTCCTGCCTCTGCTATATTTTGGCAGAGGTTGAGAAGTATAGGTGTTAGCTCTTCTCTAAATGTCTGATAGAATTTGCCTGTCAATCCATGTAGTCTGGGGCTTTTGTTTGTTGGAAGATTTTTAATCACAGTCTCAATTTCAGTGCTTGTGATTGGTCTGTTTATATTTTCTATTTCTTCCTGGTTTAGTCTCGGAAGGTTGTGCTTTTTGAAGAATTTGTCCATTTCTTCCAGGTTGTCCATTGTATCGGCATATGGTTGCTTGTAGTAATCTCATGATCCTTTGTATTTCTGCAGTGTCAGTTGTCACTTCTCCTTTTTCATTTCTAATTCTATTGATTTGAGTCTTCTCCCTTTTTTTCTTGATGAGTCTGGCTAATGGTTTATCAATTTTGTTTATCTTCTCAAGGAACCAGCTTTTAGTTTTATTGATCTTTGCTATTGTTTCCTTCTTTTCTTTTTCATTTATTTCGGATATGATCTTTATGATTTCTTTCCTTCTGCTAACGTTGGGGGGTTTTGTACTTCTTTCTCTAATTGCTTTAGGTGTAAGGTTAGGTTGTTTATTTGAGATGTTTCTTGAGGTAGGAATTTATTGCTATAAACTTCCCTCTTAGAACTGGTTTTGCTGCATACCATAGGTTTTGGGTCGTCATGTTTTCATTGTCATTTGTGTCTAGGTAGTTTTTGATATCCTCTTTGATTTCTTCAGTGAGCTCTTGGTTATTTAGTAGTGTATTGTTTAGCCTCCATGTGTTTGAATTTTTTACAGTATTTTCCTGTAAGTGATATGTAGCCTTATAGCATTGTGGTCAGAAAAGATACTTGATACGATTTCAATTTTCTTAAATTTACCAATGCTTGATTTATGACCCAAGATATGGTCTATCCAGGAGAATGTCCATGAGCACTTGAGAAGAAAGTATATTCTGTTGTTTTTGGATGCCTATAAATATCATGTAAGTCCATCTTATTTAATGTGTCATTTAATGCATATTTCCTTATTTACTTTCATTCTGGATGATCTGTCCCTTGGTGAAAGTGGGGTGTGAATGTTCTCTACTATTATTGTGTTACCTTCGATTTCCCCTTTTATGGCTGTTAATATTTGCCTTATGTATTGACATGTTACTGTGTTGGGTGCATACACATTTACAATTGTTATATCTTCTTCTTGGATTGATCCCTTGATCATTATGTAGTGTCCTTCTTTGTCTCTTGTAATAGTCTTTGTTTTAAAGGCTATTTTGTCTGACATGAGAATTGCTACTCTAGCTTTTTTTTGATTTCTATTTACATGGAAAACCTTTTTCCATCCCCACACTTTCAGTCTGTATGTGTCCCTAGGTCTAAAGTGGGTCTCTTGTAGACAGCATATGTACAGCTGTTGTTTTTGTATCCATTCAGCCAGTCTATGTCTTTTGGTTGGAGCATTTAATGCATTTACATTTAAGGTAATTATCAATATGTATGTTCCTATTACCATTTTCTTAATTGTTTTGGGTTTGTTATTGTAGGTCTATTCCTTCTCTTGTGCTTCCTGCCTAGAGAAGTTTCTTTAGCATTAGTTGTGAAGCTGGTTTGGTGGTGCTGAATTCTCTTAGCTTTTGCTTGTCTATAAAGGTTTTAATTTCTCCATCGAATCTGAATGAGATCCTTGCTAGTTAGAGTAATCTTGGTTGTATGTTTTTCCCTTTCATCACTTTAAATATGTCCTGCCACTCCCTTCTGGCTTGCAGAGTTTCTGCTGAAAGATCAGCTGTTAACCTTTTAGGGTTCCCTTGCATGTTATTTTTCCTTTGCTGCTTTTAATATTTTTTCTTTGTATTTAATTTTTGATAGTTTGATTAATATGTGTCTTGGCATGTTTCTCCTTGGATTTACCCTGTATGGGACTCTCTGTGCTTCCTGGACTGGATTAACCATTTCCTTTCCCATATTAGGGAAGTTTTCAACTATAATCTCTTCAAATATTTTCTCAGTCCCTTTGTTTTTCTCTTCTTCTTCTTGGACCCCTATAATTTGAATGTTGGTGCATTTAATATTGCCCCAGAGGTCTCTGAGCTTGTCCTCAATTCTTTCCATTCTTTTTCTTTATTCTGCTCTGTGGTAGTTATTTCCACTATTTTATCTTCCAGGTGACTTATCCATTCTTCTGCCTCAGTTATTCTGCTATTGATTCTTTCTAGAGAATTTTTAACTTCATTGATAGTACTGTTCATTATTGATTGTTTGCTCTTTAGTTCTTCTAGGTCCTTGTTAAATGTTTCTTGTATTTTCTCCATTCTATTTCCAAGATTTTGGATCATCTTTTCTATCATTACTCTGAATTCTTTTTCAGGTAGACTGCCTATTTCTTCTTCATTTGTTTGGTCTGGTGGGTTTTTACCTTGATCCTTCATCTGCTGTGTGTTTCTCTGTCTTCTCATTTTTCTTTACTTACTATGTTTGGGGTCTCCTTTTCTCAGGCTGCAGGTTCACAGTTCTCGTTGTTTATTGTGTCTGCCCCCAGTGGCTAAGTTTGGTTCAGTGGGTTGTGTAGGCTTCCTGGTGGAGGGGACTAGTGCCTGTGTTCTGGTGGATGAGACTGGATCTTGTCTTTCTGGTTGGCGCGACCATGTCTGGTGGTGTGTTTTGGAGTGTCTGTGGCCTTATTAGAATTTAGGCTGCCTCTCTGCTAATGGCTGGGGCTGTGTTCCTGTCTTGCTAGTTGTTTGGCATAGGGTGTCCAGTAGTGGAGCCTGCTGGTCCTTGAGTGGAGCTGGGTGCTAGCATTGAGATGGAAGTCTCTGGGAGAGCTTTCGCTGTTTGATATTATGTGGAGCCAGGAGGTCTCTGGTGGACCAATGTCCTATACTCAGCTCTCCCATCTCAGAGTCACAGGTCTGACCCCCAGCCGGAGCACCAAGACCCTGTCAGCCACATGGGTCAAAATAAAAGGGAGAAAACAAGAAAGAACGAAAGAAAAAAATAAAGTAAAATAAAGTTATTAAAACAAAAAATAATTATTAAAAATAAAAAAAATTTCAAGTAATTAAAAAAAGAGAGAAAGAAGAGAGCAACCAAACCAAAAAACAAATCCACCAATGATAACAAGCGCTAAAAATTATACTAAAAAAAAAAAAAAACCCAAAAAAAGGACAGAGAGACAGAGAGAACCCTAGGAAAAATGGTAAAAGCAAAGCTATACAGACAAATCACAAAAAGACGCATACCTATACACAGTCAGAAAAAGAGAAAATGAAAAAAAAATATATATATATCATTGCTCCCAAAGTCCACCACCTGAATTTTGGGATGATTCGTTGTCTATTCAGGTATTCCTCAGATGCAGGGTACATCAAGTTGATTGTGGAGATTTAATCCGTTGCTCCTGAGGCTGCTGGGAGAGATTTCCCTTTCTCTTCTTTGTTCGCACAGCTCCTGGGTTTTTTTTTTTTTTCTTTTTTTTGTGGTATGCGGGCCTCTCACTGCTGCGGCCTCTCCCGTTGCGGAGCACAGGCTCCGGAAGCGCAGGCCCAGCAGCCATGGCTCACGGGCCCAGCAGTTCCACGGCATGTGGGATCTTCCCAGACCGGGGCACAAACTCACGTCCCCTGCATCGGCAGGCGGACTCCCAACCACTGCACCACCAGGGAAGCCTGCTCCTGGGGTTTAACTTTGGATTTGGCCCCGCCTCTACGTGTGGGTCGCCTGTGGGCATCTGTTCTTCTCTGACAGGACAGGGTTAAAGGAGCAGCTGATTAGGGGGCTCTGACTCACTCAGGCCAGGGGGACTGACGTGTACGGAAGGCAGGAAGAGCCTGAGGTGGCAGAGGCCAGTGTGACATTGTACCAGCCTGAGGCGCCCCGTGTGTTCTCCTGGGGAAGCTGTCCCTGGATCACGGGACCCTGGCAGTAGCAGCCTGCACAGGCTCCCATGAGGGGAGGTGTGGACAGTGACCTGTGCTTGCACACAGGCTTCTTGGTAACAGCAGCAGAATTAGCATTTCATGTCCGTCTCTGGTGTCCGCGCTGGTAGCCGTGGCTCACGCCCGTCTCTGGAGCTCATTTAGGTGGTGCTCTGAATCCCCTCTCCTCACGTACCCCGAAACAATTGTCTCTTGCCTCTTAGGCAGGTCCAGATATTTTTCTGGACTCCCTCCCGGCTAGCTGTGGTGCACTAGCCCCCTTCAGGCTGTGTTCATGCAGCCAACCCCAGTCCTCTCCCTGGCATCTGACCTCCGAAGCCTGAGCCTCCACTCCCAGCCTCCACCCGCCCCAGCGGGTGATCAGACAAGCCTCTCGGGCTGGTGAGTGCTGGTCGGCACTGATCCTCTGTGCGGGTGTCTGTTTTGCCCTCTGCACTCGTTTTTATGCCGTCCTCTGTGGCTCCGAAACTTCACCCCCACCAACCCCTGTCTCTGCCAGTGAAGGGGCTTCCTAGTGTGTGGAAACGTTTCCTCCTTCACAGCTCCCTCCCAGTAGTGTAGTATCTGTCCCTATCCTTTTGTCTCTGTTTTTGCTTTTTTCTTTTGCCCTACCCAGGTACGAGGAGAGTTTCTTGCATTTGGGGAAGTCTGAGGTCTTCTGCCAGCATTCAGTAGGAGTTGTTCTACATGTAGATGTATTTCTTATGTATTTGTGGGGAGGAAGGTGATCTCCACTTCTTACTCTTCCACCATCTGGAAGGTCTCTCTCTGTTTCATGATTTTTAAACAGAATACTTGTATTGTTTAGTTCATCTAACTGCCAGAAAAAAAAAAAAAAGACAAAAAAAGCTCGTCTGAAAGTTCTGAGGTATAAATGTAAAGGCTATGATTTTGGGAATACCAAATCTTAGCACCCTTTATCAAATGTATGGAAAAGTGGTTTATGAGACCTTGAGGGAGATATTAGATTTCGGAAATACAAACAGGATCATTTAATACAGCTATTTTCAATCCTGCCTTCAAGTAAGAATTGACAAGAAGCTTTTGAAAAATACCACTACCTGGTCACACCCCCAGAATTTCTGTTTTCCCTTGTTCTGGGTAGGCTCAGGCATCACCAGTTTCAAAGGCTTCCCAAGTAATTCTAATGTGTAACTGACTGAAAATCACTGATAAAGGAAGTGCTATCAGTCCGTTTGTTAACAAATATTTATTGTAACCTACTATGAGCATGTGTTAGAATATACACACTCATGAACAAAACAGATGCAAAATATATCCTCCTGAGTATATACATAGTTCCTTAGTATTTTAAAGAACCACAGAAATGGACAGCACTTTACTAGGTATTGGTTTGAAGTTTTGAGCACCTACTGGATTACTTGACTGCCACACTGTGGAAAGTCATTTGCGGACTCTAGATTTTGTCCCTGAGCAGCTGTGGGTTTTGGTGGACAAGTTTTTCTTGAAGTAACATCAGAATGGCAACAAGCTCACTGAGAATTTTTAAATGCCACAAACAGATTTTGAACATAATCTAAAAGACTATACCTGAAGCACAGTTTATCTCAGATCCATAACAGTTTCTTCTTAATCAGAAAGAAAGGAAGTAGACACCAAAGGGGCAAGTCCTATTACAAGTCAACTGACTTAAGGCTACATGAAAGAAAACAATGCACACAATGTTCTCAGTAGGACGTGAAGAATTCTATCCTCAGAGTATTGAAAAAAGCAGAATTTTAACTGGATGAGAAGGGCTGATTTTGATCTAAGAAATAAATTACCAGTCAAAGAATTTAGGGGGACCTTCAAGATGGTGGAGGATTAAGACATGCATATCACCCTTCTCCCCACAAATACATGGAAAACACATCTACATGTGGAACAACTCCTATAGAACACCTACTGAATACTGGCAGAAGAACTCAGACTTCCCAAAAGGCAAGAAAATACCCACGTACCTGCGTAGGGCAAAAGAAAAAAGAAAAATACATAGACAAAAGAATAGGGATGGGACTTGCACCTCTGGGAGGGAGCTGTGAAGGAGGGAAAGTTTCCACATACTAGGAAGCCCCTTCACTGGCAGAGACTGTGGGCGGGCAGGGGGAAGTTTTGGAGACACAGAGGAGAGCACAGCAACATAGGTGCAGAGGGCAAAGCGGAGAGATTCCTGCACAGAAGATCGGTGCAGACCAGCACTCACCAGCCCGAGAGGCTTGTCTGCTCACCCGCTGGGGTGGATGGGGGCTGGGAGCTGGGGCTCAGGCTTCAGAGGTCAAATCCCAGGGCGAGGACTGGGGTTGGCTGCGTGAACACAGCCTGAAGGGGGCTAGTGCGCCACAGCTAGCTAGGAGGGAGCTCGGGAAAATGTCTGGACCTGCCTAAGAGGCAAGAGACCATTGTTTCAGTGTGTGCAAGGAGAGGGGATTCAGAGCACCACCTAAACAAGCTTCAGAGAGAGGCACGAGCCATGGCTATCAGATTGGACCCCAGAGACAGACAGGCATGAAATGCTAATGCTGCTGCTGTGGCCACCAAGAAGCCTGTGTGCAAGCAGAGGTCACTATCCACACGCCCTCTGGGAGCCTGTGCAGCCTGCCACTGCCAGGGTCCCATGATCCAGGGACAACTTCCCCAGGAGAATACACAGCGCACCCCAGGCTGTTGCAGTGTCATGCTGGCCTCTGCTGCTGCAGGCTCACCCTGCATTCCAATTATAACTACCATACCCATCCCTACCCTGGCCTGAGTGAGCAAAAGCCCCCTAATCAGCTGCTGCTTTAACCCCTTCCTGTCCGGGTGGGGAATAGATGCCTGAGGGTGACCTACACGTGGAGGTGGGGCCAAAACCAAAGCTGAACCCCAGGAGCTGTGCGAACAAAGGAGAGAAAGGGAATTTTTCCATGCAGTCTCAGGAGCAGTGGATTAAATCTCCACAATCAACTTGATGTACCCTGCATTTGTGGAATACCTAAACAGACAATGAATCATTCCAAAATTGTGGCTGTGAACTTCGGGAGCAACTGTAGACTTGGGGTTTGCTGTCTGCCACTGATTTGTTTCTGATGTTTATGTTTATCTTAGTGTTTAGCACTTGTTATCATTGGTGGATTTGTTTATTGGTTTTGGTGCTCTCTTTTTATTTTATTTTAATTTTTTATTTAACTAATTCCTTTTCTTTTTAAATTTATTATTATTTTAAAAATTTTTTTTCTTTTTTTCTCCCTTTTCTGCTGAGCTGTGTGGCTGACAGGGCCTTGGTGCCCCAGCCTGGTGTCAGGCCTGAGTCTCTGAGGTGGGAGAACGGATTTCAGAACACTGGACCACCAGAGACCTCCCTGGCCCATGTAATATCCATCATCAAGATCTCCATTTCAATGCTAATACCAGCTCCACCCAACGGCCACCAAATTCCAATGCGGGATGCCCCATGGCAAACAACCACCAACACAGGAACACCATACCACTCATTAGCAGAGAGGCTGCCTAAAATCATACTTAGTTCACAGACACCCCAAAACACACCACTGGATGTGGACCTGTGCACCAGAAAGACAAGATCCAGCCCCAGACACCAGAACACAGGCAACAGTCCCCTCCACCAGGAAGCCTACACAAGCCACTGAACCAACCTCACCCACTGTGGGCAGACACCAAAAACAAAGGGAACTATGAACGTGCAGCCTGTGAAAATGAGACCCCAAACCCAGTAGGTTAAACAAAGTGAAAAGACAGAGAAATATGCAGCTGATGAAGAAGCAAGGTAGAAACTCACCAGACCAAACAAATGAAGAGGAAATAGGCAGTTTACCTGAAAAAGAATTCAGAATAATGATAGAAAAGATGATCCAAAATCTTGGAAATAGAATGGAGAAAATATAAGAAATGTTTAACAAGGACCTAGAAGAACTAAAGAGCAAACAAATAATGATGAACAATGCAATCAATGAAATAATCTTGACTGAGAAGAGAAAGAGAAGGTTCTTTCTCTAGAAAGAGTCAATAGCAGAATAACTGAGGCAGAAGAACAGACAAGTGACCTGGAAGATAAAATAGTGGAAAGAACTACTGCAGAGCAGAATAAAGAAAAAAGAATGAAAAGAATTGAGGACAGTCTCAGAGACCACTGGGACAACATTAAATGCACCACACTCAAATTACAGGGGTCCCAGAAGAAGAAGAGAAAAGAAAGGGTCTGACAAAATACTTGAAGAGGTTATAGTTGAAAACATCTCTAACATGGGAAAGGAAAGAGTCAATCTAGTCCAGGAAAAGCAGAGAGTACCATACAGGATAAATCCAAGGAACATGCCAAGACACATATTAATCAAACTATCAAAAATTAAAAACAAAGAAAAAATATTAAAAGCAGCAAGGGAAAAGCAACAAATAGCATACAAGGGAATCCCCATAAGGTTAAAAGCTGATCTTTCAGCAGAAACTCTGCAAGCCAGAAGGGAGTGGCAGGACATATGTAAAGTGATGAAGGAGAAAAACCTACAACCAAGATTACTCTACCCAGTAAGGGTCTCATTCAGATTATATGGAGAAATTAAAAACTTTAGAGACAAGCAAAAGTTAAGAGAGTTCATCACCACCAAACCAACTTTACAACGAATGCTAAAGGAACTTCTCTAGGCAGGAAACACAAGAGAAGGAAAAGACCTACAATAACAACCCAAAACAATTAAGAAAATGGTAATAGGAACATACATATCAATAATTACTTTAAATGTAAATGGATTACATGTTCCAACAAAAAGACATAGACTGGCTGAATGGTTACAGAAACACCACCCATATGTATGCTGTCTACAAGAGACCCACTTCAGACCTAGGGACACATGCAGATTGAAAGTGAAGGGATGGAAAAAGATATTCCATGCAAATTGAAATCAAAAGAAAGATAGAGTAACAATTCTCATATCAGACAAAATACACTTTAAAATAAAGATAATTATAAGAGACAAAGAAGGACACTACATAATGATCAAGAGATAAATCCATGAAGAAGATATAAAAACTGTAAATATTTAGGCACCCAACATAGGAGCACGTCAATACGTAAGGCACACATTAACATCCATAAAAGAGGAAATCGACAGTAACAGAAAAATAGTAGAGGACTTTAACACCCCACTTTCACCAATGGACAGATCAACCAAAATGAAAATAAATATGGAAACACAAGCATTAAATGACACATTAAACAAGATGGACTTAATTGATATTTATAGGACATTCTGTCCAAAAAACAGAATATACTTTCTTCTCAAGTGCTCATGGAACATTCTCCAGGATAGACCATATCTTGCATCACAAATCAAGCCTTCCTAAATTTCAGAAAAATTAAAATCATATCAAGTATCTTTTCCAACCACAACACTATGAGACTAGATACCAGTTACAGGAAAAAAGAATTGTAAAAAATACAAACACATGGAGGCTAAACAATGCACTACTAAATAACCAAGACATCACTGAAGAAATTAAAGAGGCAAACAAAAGCTACCTAGAAACAAATGACAATGAAAATACGATGACACAAAACCTATGGTATGCAGCAAAAGCAGTTCTAAGAGGGAAGCTTACATCAATACAATCCTACTTCAAGAAACAAGAAACATCTCAAAGAAACAACCTACCCTTACACCTAGAGAAATTAGAGAAACAAAAAAAAAAAAACCCAAAGTTAGCCAAAGGAAAGAAATCATAATGATCAATATTGAAATAAATGAAAAAGAAATGAAAGAAACAATAGCAAAGATCAATAAAACTAAAAGCTGATTCTTTGAGAAGATAAACAAAACTGATAAACCATTAGCCAGACTCATCAAGAAAAAAAGGGAGAAGACTCAAATCAATAGAATTAGAAATGAAAAACGAGAAGTAACAACTGACACTGCAGAAATACAAAGCATCATGAGAGATTACTATAAGCAATATATACCAATAAAATGGACAATCTGGAAGAAATGGACACATTCTTAGAAAAGTACAACCTTCCAAGACTGAACCAGGAAGAAATAGAAAATATAAACAACCCAATCACAAGCACTGAAACTGAAATTGTGATTAAAAATCTTCCAACAAACATAAGCCCAGGACCAGATGGATTCACAGGTGAATTCTATCAAACATTTAGAGAAGAGCTAACACCTATCCTTCTCAAACTCTTCCAAAACATAGCAGAGGCAGGAACACTCCCAAACTCATTCTACAAGGCCACCACTACTCTGATACCAAAGCCAGACAAAGATGTCACAAAGAAAGAAAACTACAGGCCAATATCACTGATGAAAATAGATGAGAACATCCTCAAGAAAATACTAGTAGGCAGAATCCAGCAGCACATTAAAAGGATAATACACCATGATCAAGTGGGGTTTATCCCAGGAATGCAAGGATTCTTCAATGCAAATCAATCAATGTGATACACCATGTTAACAAATTGAAGGATAAAAACAATATGGTAACCTTAATAGATGCAAAAAAAGCTTTCAACAGAATTCAACACCCATTTATGGTAAAAACCCTCCAGAAAGTATGCATAGAGGGAATTTACCTCAACACAATAAAGGCCATATATGACAAACCCACAGCCAACATCGTACTCAATGGTGAAAAACTGAAACCATTTCCTCTAAGATCAGGAACAAGACAAGGTAGCCCACTCTACCACTATTATTCAACAGAGTTTTGGAAGTTTTAGCCACAGTAATCAGAGAAGTAAAAGAAAAAAAAATCCAAATCGGAAAAGAAGAAGCAAAACCGAAACTATTTGCAGATGACATGATACTATACATAGAGAATCCTAAAGATGCTACCAGAAAACTACTAGAGCTAATAAGTGAATTTGGTAAAGTAGCAGGATACAAAATTAATGCACAGAAATCTCTTGCATTCCTATACACTAATAATGAAAAATCTGAAAGAGAAATTAAGGAAACACTCCCATTTACCACTGCAACAAACAGAATCAAATACCTAGGAATAAACCAACCTAAGGACACAAAAGACCTGTATGCAGAAAACTATAAGACACTGATGAAAGAAATTAAAGACGACAGAAACAGATGGAGAGATATACCATGTTCTTGGTTTGGAAGAATCAACATTGTGATAATGACTATACTACCCAAAGCAATCTACAGATTCAATTCAATCCCTATCAAACTACCATTGGCACTTTCCACAGAACAGAACAAAAAATTTCACGATTTGTATGGAAACACAAAAGACTCTGAATAGCCAAAGCAATCTTGAAAAAGAAAAACAGAGTTGGAGGAATCAGGCTCCTTGACTTCAGACTATACTACAAAGCTACAGTAAGCAAGACAGTATAGTACTGGCACCAAAACGGAAATACAGATCAATGAACAGGATAGAAAGCCCAGAGATAAACCCACACACATATGGTCAACTTATCTTTTTTGTGTGTGTGTGTGTGTGTGGTACGCGGGCCTCTCACTGCTGCGGCCTCTCCCGCTGCGGAGCACAGGCTCCAAACACGCAGACTCAGAGGCCATGGGTCACAGGCCCAGCCGCTCCGTGGCATATGGGATCTTCCCGGACCGGGACACGAACCCATGTACCCTGCATTGGCAGATGGACTCTCAACCACTGCACCACCAGGGAAGCCCTGGTCAACTTATCTTTGATAAAGGAGGCAAGAATATACAATGGATAAAAGACAGCATCTTTAATTATTCGTGCTGGGAAAACTGGACAGCTACATGAAAAAGAATGCAATTGGAACGCTCCCTAACACCATACACAAAAATAAACTCAAAATGGATTAAAGACCTAAATGTAAGGCCAGAAACTATCAAACTCTTAGAGGAAAACATAGGCAGAACACTCTATGACATATATCACAGCAAGATCCTTTTTGATCCACCTCCTAAAAAAATGGAAATAAAACCAAAAATAAACAAATGGGACCTAATGAAACGTAAAAGCCTTTGCCCAGCAAAGGAGACCATAAACAAGATGAAAAGACAACCCTCAGAATGGGAGAAAATATTTGCAAATGAAGCAAGTGACAAAGGATTAATCTCCAAAATAACACAAGAAGCTCATGCAGCTCAATATCAAAAAACAAACAACCCAAACCAAAAATGGGCAGAAGACCTAAATAGACATTTCTCCAAAGAAGATATACAGATTGCCCACAAACATGAAAGGATTCTCAACATCACTAATTATTAGAGGAATGCAAATTAAAACTACATGAGGTATCCCCTCACACTGGTCAGAATAGCCATCATCAAAAAATCTACAAACAGTAAATGCTGGAGAGGGTGTGGTGAAAAGGGAACCTTCTTGCACTGTTGGTGGGAATGTAAATTGATACAGCCACTATGGAGAACATTATGGAGCTTCCTTAAAAAACTAAAAATAGAACTACCAAATAACACAGCAATCCCACTACTGGGCATGTAACCTGAGAAAACCGTAGTTCAAATCGAGTCATGTATCGCAACTGCAGCACTATTTACAATAGCCAGGACATGGAAGTAACCTAAGTGACCATCGACAGATGAATGGATAAAGAAGATGTGGCACATATATACAATGGAATATTCCTCAGCCATAAAATGAAAAGAAATTGAATTATTTGTAGTCAGGTGGATGGACCTAAAGACTGTCATACAGAGTGAAGTTGAGTCAGAAAAAGAAAAACAAAAACCGTATGCTAACACATATGTATGGAATCTAAAAAAAAAAAAAAAAGGTTCTAATGAACCTAGGGGCAGGACAGGAATAAAGACACAGATGTAGAGAATGGACTTGAGGACACGGGGAGGGGGAAGGGTAAGCAGGGACGAAGTGAGAGAGTAGCATTGACGTATATATACGACCAAATGTAAAATAGATAGCTAGTGGGAAGCAGCCACATAGCACAGGGAGATCAGCTCAGTGCTTCACGACCACTTAGAGGGGTGGGATAGGGAGGGTGGGAGGGAGACGCAAGAAGGAGGAGACTTGGGTATATATATATATATATATATATATATATATATACACACACACACATACATACACACACACACACACACACACACACACACATAGCTGATTCCCTTTGTTATACAGCAGAAACTAACACAGCATCGTAAAGCCATCATACTCCAATAAAGATGTTTAAAAAAATTTAGAAAAACGTTCTGTAACATTCATGATAATTTTAACCCATTTCAGCTCTGTTCCCTACTAAATAATGCTTTTACTATCTCCTAAAATCCTTTATGAAGTATCTGATTTTTAAAGGAAAAGATCTTCTTCTTCCCAAATACTTATATAAGACTAAAAATTGCATAGGTTTCCTCTTCAATCACTGCTCTTTATTTTAGTTTTATTTTTAATGTGTTATTTTTCTGTATATACCACTATATTATAAGATGTTTATCATAGCTCTCACGATCCAGAGAGACCCTATACCTCATTTGATTAATCACCTATCCACACCCAATTCTATACTTCCTTTGGTCCATCAGTCTCACCACCATTTCTAATGAGAGTCATTTCATTCATTTCTTCCCAATTTGTCAGTTGTACTGTAGATACCTCTCTGATCACTGCTGTTATAGATTCTGAGTACATGTGATGGCAAGCTCTATGCTAGGTATTCTGAATGCATTATTTCTAGTTCTCATATCAAATCTATGAGGTAGGTATTATCTTCATATTATTGATCTCGGGTGGCCTCATCCTGCAGCAGCTTGAAGCAGGGTTTTGGTTCCTGGCCAGAGACTGAGGTTGGGCCGCAGCAGTGAGAACACTGAATCCTAGCCACTAGACCAGTGGCCAGGGACAAGGCTCTGGCCCTCTGGCTTTGCAGAAAAGAATTCCCACAAAGACAGAAAGTAGTGAAACAAGTAAAGTGTTTATTAGGAGGAAAAAGAGTATAGTACGTGTGGATAGACACACAGGTGTACTCAGAGAGAGAGTTGTACCCTCGTGGTAGTTTAAATCACTTATATGGGGCGTTTCTTCCCAGTTTCCTTTGGCCAATCATTTGGATTTGCTTGGCTCTGAGTATGTATTTGGTATATCTCAGGATCCTCGCATGTGTGTGCGCACATTTCTTAGCCAAGATGGATTCCAGTGCAGAGGCCTATGGGTAGCTTGTCATCACTCCCCTTTTGACCTCCAAGGAGCGAAGGTCTACTTGACTTCAAGAATGAGAAATATGTGGTCTCTTATCTCTTATCTGGGCGGGGCTCAGACTCTCCAATTATCCTGCTGTTATGGAGTTTCTGTCCACAGGGGACGAACTCCATCTGATCAGCCTGGGGCCCATCTATCTCCTGCCTCATTATGAGTATGAAAATAGAGGTTAAAAAAGACAGAAAAAAAACCTTGTTCAAGCTAATAGAGTAGTCCTATAAGCCAGAAGCCCATGCCAGAGTTGTCTGCCTGCGATGCCCATACTATTTTTCTAACTTCTCTCTCCAAGATTTCTACAAAGTGGTTCTCTTTCTTCTTCTTGATCATGTAGAATAACTCTAATTTTTTTGACAAGTCCATTACTCATAGCATCACGTACTTCTTAATACTTTCCTAGAGGTAAGCCTCATTTCCCACAACTGTTCCTTACATGCAGTAATTCCTATTGCCTTTACTTGCCTTGTCATAGGTCCTTGCAAACGGGTCCACGAGGGGCCGGCCCACAGGGTTGCCTGTACTCTCCAGGAGTTGTGTGTGCAGCTTCCAGTGGAGCTGCACCATTATTTCCCTTATTCTAGCACAATGCGATGCTGCCATTAATACAGCCTCAGGGCCCATCAGCCTTTTTGGCAGCCACATTACTGTTGACTCCTACTGAGCTTATTGTCAACTAAATGCCTAAGCCTCTTTCACACATGCTGTTGCCAAATCATATCTCCTCCTCTCCTACCTTTGTGCACTTTGTTTCTGAATCCCAGTGTAGGGCCTTACAATTATTCCTATCAAATTTAATCATATTAGAGTTCCAGACTTTGAGCATTTCTCCACATCTTTCAGCATCTGTCGGCGGGGTAGAGAAGAGTGGAGGTGGGAGGGGGAGACTGTGAATCTACCATTTGATATATTCATTTGCCCTCATGACCTAAAGCTTTTGTTTTTGCAAAACTAGCCCCATAAATTTTAATGTATATAGAATTTATTGATAAATCTCTTCACTGAGTAAGTCTTGCTGCAGACCACTGGAAACTCCTGTTCAGGATAAAGACACAGGCCCCAAGGCAGATGGAGCTTCTAGGCTGTAGCCTGAGCTGTCCCTCTCAATATCCTGCACTTAGTACATCCTCAGCTACTATGTGGATCTTGTGTTCATATATAGGTCTAGAATAGCTGTAGAGCATTTAAGAGTTGATGCTCAAGTGAGCTCAGGTAAGCAAAAAAAAGCTATGAACAGCTTAAAGCAATCAAGCTGTTGCTAGGTTCTCCACACAAACTAAATTGTCCACATGCACTGAAGCCCAAGGAAAATAAAAAGCTACCAAACCATGAGAGGGTAAGAGGGGATTAACACTGTATAATAATTTTGTCACCAAAAGAATCACTACCTGTTTAAAATTATGTAAATATTATGACTGGATGCACTGCAAAGTTTTATGTGAGGTCAGAGACGAAAAATATATTTGAAGAGAAACAAAACTTTCTGTCTCTCTTTATCCCTTGGCCTTATTCTCTCCTTTGTCTCTTTTTCTCAACTCTTAGACAAATATTCAGCGACCTAAAAAAAAGCAAGAATGTTCATGCCAGATAGTTTTTAATCTTCTTTCCTCTAACAGCTTCCAAGAAACTAAAAAGGGAAAAGTGGAGAGAGGAGGAAGATAATCAGGGTTGATTGTGAATCTGGGAAAAGTCTCAACTATGTATTGAGATTCACAAAAATGAAATCTGAAAGATCACAAGAGAGGAAATGAATAACCATTTTGCCCATCGCCAGTGTTCTGCTCCCTATTCTCCCAGCTGCGGCCGACGCTTCAGCTTCGTCCTTCAGATCTGAGTTAGAGGCACATGCAAGCATCTCAGCTGCTGCACTTTCTGGTACTGTCATTTGCCTTTCTTTAGAATGCCCTAAAGATAGCATTCTCAGTAAACACACTGTCAGGCGGAGGAAATTTCATCAGGGGGGATGTAACCATCCTCTCTGGTAGGAAAGGCTTTTCCACCTGCAGGGCACAAACTATTGGAAATTTTAAAAGTTTTTGTGGTAGCATCAGCAGCACAAAAAAAAAAAAAAAGAAAGAAAAAGAGTGCCTGATTCAGCTCTACAAATAATTTTCTCATTTCTGCAGAGGATTTGATGTAATGGACCTATGACCATCATCTTCAAAGTACATCCTCTGCTTAGCACAGTGTTTAGTCCATACCAAGTGTTCAACAAATATTTGTTGACTATATAGAGGAACTTTTCTGAGCCATCTACGATGAATTGGTTCTTATGGCCTAAATAAGTGTGAGCAGACATTCAACGTGCAAATATTTGCGTCGTACACTGGGCAGTGGACATAGCCAGGTAAAACGTTCTGTCTGCTTTTGTAGTCATTTTGTGGGTGGTGATTTCACCATGTTTTCCAGACATTTGCTTGAACTGCTTATTTCAATTCTGATAGAACATTCCATACCTAAGTATACAGAAGTTCAACCTCCTTCAACCCTGAGAGTTCTCATTTAGTTAATTTGATATGGGACCCAAAAGTGTGCATTTATAACAAGTTCCCAGGTGGTGCTGATGATTTTAGTCCAGAGACCACACTTTGAAAACCACTGCACTAATCGGACCCCTGCATGACAATTGAGAACATGAGAAGGAGAGTATGTGTAGGGTAACATATCAGTACAGTTGCTTGAGTGACACACATGCCCTCCTCCCAGGGGAGTAGGCAAGTTTCTATTCTCTCCTGTGGCCTCTCCAAGCGAAGGCAGCATAATGCAGAACAAGGGTTGGGGGACTTAACTGAACGAAAACCAGTACCAGTAAACGAGGATAGACCTTATGTGAAATTTGCGGATTGAATAAAAAGTTCTTACTTGTTTTAAAGTCCTCCAGGGGGATGAAAGAGGTTCTATAATCTCCCTTGCTAACTTCTTCCACATCGAAAAACATTATTCAGAACATTCCTGCTAGGAACTTAAGCCCATTTTCCATTGCTAATGAGGCATTCTATATTATACTACTAAGGAGCTGATGTTGGAAAATAAATGTGTCTATGAAGTAACCACATTTAAAAAAAACAAAATTGAAATAAAAATAATTAAATGCAGCCAGTGCTTTAAGCAGCCATTTCATCACATGGTAAGAAAAGTATTCAAAAGCTCTCCAAAATCTGTTCTCCTCTGTTACTTCTTGCCTTATTGCCTCACCACAAGGAGCCGTATCAGTTATTGAAACCATTGTCTCAGTGCATTTCCTTATTCTGTGGCCAGTCCTGAGCCCTTTCAGTTAACTGGACTGTCTTCATTTATTCCTTTGCATTTATCTAGCTTTGCCTTGTTCACATCAAACTATAAAAAAACAAATAAAGCCTATACACAGTCACAAAGAAAGGTAAATTTCTCTTCTCAGTAGTCTCATTGAAGACTTAAAGGAAATAAGGGAGATTCTCAGGATGGGAAGAAGATTTGTACTGTTTCAAAGAACTAAATGCATCACTTTTCTCAACCTTTGAATTGATTAACATGTGATCCAAGCTTCTCACAAATATACTTATTTATTCTTAAAAAGATGGTGTGGAGTAACGCAAAAGAAACACACACATCTTCATGTTTATGAAAACAAAGCTGAGTTGCACTTGTCCAGACAACCAGACAACAATGCACGGCAGCTATTAGGAGAGGAACCTTTTGGAGAATTCACAGAATTATGAATGGGGAAGACCCATGCATCATTTTGGTTACTGCCCTAATATTTTGGTTTGTTTTTAATTTAACTTTTCTAAGTATTTTGGTAAATGATGCTAACAGATGTATAACTGTCCTTATACTTGATAAGTGCACAAATTTGAAATATTAAACAAAGAATTGTCCCATACTCCAAAACACCAGTCTGCTGACATGATATGCAAGAGCATAGCCAATTGTACTAAACTTATCCGCTGCAACTTTTAGCATATAAGGATGCTCTTGCTGGAATAAACAGTAGAGAAAAGAGTTTAGCTAAATGCGTATACACATGTATATAGTTTTTAAAATGACAAATGTTAATGCTAAATATTTCTGCCCTCAAATCACTATATCTTATAGACAACTGACATATTCTGGGCATTTTTCTAGATGTTACTAAAAACATGAACTTTGCTATATGTCAATATTACTATTCTGTATATACCTGATTATATGTGCTACATATATTCTTAAGACAATACATTGGAATAGTAAGAATTTTGGAAATTCAAATTAAATTAAAACATTCTACAAGAACAGTTGTTCAAACTGCTCTTAAACAGAGGGAAAAAAGACACATTTTACCCAGCACATACACACATACACATGCAGACATACAAACACACACAGCTAACGCAAAATTTCACACAGCAATTGAACTGTGCTCAATGAGATACGTTCTGACATCTCCTATTCTATTCTGTTTTGTTCTTTAAAAAGTATTGGTCAAGCCCCACTAAATTAATTTCAGTATTCAGTAAATTTCACAAAAATCTTATTTGAAAACCACTGCTGTTTTTAAGAAATTCTATAACCACGGTCAAGTAATTCTTCAGAATGTTGATTAACTATCTTCTGATTAATCTCTGTAACAATTTAAGGTTTTGATGTAATGAGAGTTTGGACTCTATGCTCACTTCTACTTGACTAATGACCCTCTGAAGGTAACTACAAAATGTATGTTATACATTTGAGGACAGTGTAATATTTTATAATGTTATCGTTGCTTAAGATGTAATTTTTAATGAACGCTTCGCAATCTGGTGGGCAGAGTGTGCAGCCTTGTGTCTCCAGGCCTGGTACCTTTGTGTTTCAATTCCCTTGGGCTTATCTATACTTGACTTTCTATACATTAGATCACTCCTAGAAGAAGTCTAAAGAAGCATCTCCAGTAATCTTTAATTCATATGATTAAAAATTCAAAAGAAGCCCTTGTACCAGCTGTTAAACTATGTTCGTAAGCTGTAATTCAGAGTTCAGACACCAGCAAATTGAAGGTTAGGTTAATAGGATCACTCAGTGGAACTGCATTAAACCATGGCAACTAGAACAGTAGGTGGACTATTTTGCACATGCTCATTTGCGGAAGATAAACTAAGGATGGGCAAACTTATCTCACTGGAAATCTTGCTATCTAATTTGATTTTTTTTTACCTCTTTTCTGGAGTATGGCTTAAAAAGGAGTGTATGAAGCTAACCATTGTTTTTGCTTACTACATACATAGATAAAAAAGAAGAAAATCTACGTAGATCGTTACATTGAATCTTATTTGAAAATTAACAAATGAATTTCTCTTTTCAGATTTTAACTTTCTCAAATAAGTCTGAAGTTTCACGGGCAATTATTTTCCCTGTCTCAAACTGAAATGTGCTAATGTGCTCATTTGGGGAAACATCATAAATTAAAATAAGCCCGTAGTAATAATATTGATGCCCCACACTTCCGTGGACAGTGGACTGGATAATAAAAAGTCATTTTCATAGCATCAATTCCCTACTTTCAAAAAATAAGAAAACCTAAGCCATAAAATAGAATACTTGAGACTTAAGAATTGGTAATCCTACAAACTGGTCCTGGTTCAGTGACTTTCTAGTGGCATGTCCTTAAGGAAACCATTTAAGCTCACTGGGCTTCACTTTGAGCAAAATGGTCAAGACGACTTCTTCTGTGGACAAAAGGTCCTTTCTTTTATGAGTTTTTATGTGTCTAAGCTTATGCATAAAGTGATAGTGGGGCTGGATCTCCTTCTTGTTGGCTGATAGGAGATTGTAAACAGAAGAAGTGAAGAAACACAAAATATCTTTTTTCTTAAGTAAATTTGAAATTTTTCCTTCCTCAAGGAGTACTTATTGCGTTGGAAAGGAAAATAAGACTTCTCCAGGAGAGAGTGAAGGAAATGACACAAATTAGTAATCTGAGTTTAGAAGATGTAACATAAAATCATTGGAGAGAAATTTAAACAGATGCTTCTGCCTCCTAATGCAGTTGACACATATAAAGAAAGGAGTGAAAGCAACTTTTAAAAACATATGTTTTAGCTTCAACAGAATGGGAAAGGTATCACCAAAAAAAAAGGCAGTATTTTGCTTAAAAACAGGATACAAGAATAAAATGTTCTTGCAGAAACTCATACCAAAGTTTTGAACAAACCTCAAAAAAGTATCTAAATCAAAAGTAAAATATTTCAAAGATCATTTTCAGTTACCAAACATCATGAGATGCTACTTTAAATGGCTTTTTGTAAAAAATTGGTAAAACTACCCTACCGTTATTATAGGGTACCATTCATATATCTTTGCAATAATTAGTAAGTTAACTTACTAATTGGCTCTTTCTATAGGGATGCTTAATTCTCATAATACTGTTTATTCATAATGAAGTCTTTTCTACTTCTGTAGAGCTGTTCCATGTGGAATGGCCTAAAAGCAAGATAAGTATATGATAAAGTTCCCTACATAAAGATAAATATTTTATTAAAAAGAACTTATCTTTTCCTTGTTAGTTTCAGAGATATTTGTGCATTTTTAATGTTCCTCATATCTACATAATAGATATTGATTTATTAAATCAAGATGGCCAATCCATAATAAGAGCCATGGAGTCAGAAAAACCTAGGTTCCAACTCCAGATCACCCCAATTACTGTGTGAATATTGGCAAATTACTTAACTTCTCTGATCTCCAGTTTTCAAATCAAGTAGAGAAGACACTCACTCATAGTTTATTTTTAAATGAAATAATACATATAATGCTTATCATATTGGAGTTACTCATATGTTATTTATTAATGTTTTTCCTAATATGGATCTAGCAGTATTAATTTGTCCAGAAAGGAAAGGAATCTTTCAAAGTATAAATTAAATAACAATTCTTTATTTCATATCATATTCTACTTTCCAAAGGAGAAAATGCTTAAAGAGTATAGAAATTATATCCAAGATTCTTTAAATAGTAAAAAGTATTGTGTACTATGGATTGAAGGGACTGTTTGTGTTAATGTAGTAAGAACACATTTCAGAAGAAAGAAGAAAGAGCATGAATTCTCTCATTCTTTCTTTATTGAACATCTACATGTGCTGAGCCCTTTTTTGGTAAACAGAACACACAATGACAGCTGCCCACATGGAGCTATATCCTAGTGGAAGTGGGAGGAGATAAACATTACATAAAATTAGTAAATAATATGCCGAGTTATAAGACAGTAAGGGGTATGGAAAAATAAGTAGGGCAGAATCATTTTGAAAAAGAAGTGAGCACAGGCGGAGGAGTGCAGGTTACAGCATTAAATAGGGTAGTCAGTATAGACCTCTCAGAGGAAGATTAATTTTTAGCACAGATTTAAAGAATGTAAGGATATTATCCAGAAGAATGTCTGGGGGGGTGTTGGCAAAGGTAATAGGCCAAACAAAGGCCCAAGCTGGGAATGTGAAGCTACATCTATTGAACAAGGAACCCAATAGGACTGGAATAACATAATCAAGAGGGAAATAACTAAATAAGTGAGTTCAAAGGTGACAGAGTTGAGATTATGAGGGCTTTCTAGAACTTGTGGGGACTTGGGCTTTTAACATGGATGAAATGGGGCCGGGGGATTGCAGTGCCCTGAAGAGGAGCAATACACTATAACTAACTCAAACAGGATTAAATTTGCTGCTATTTGGAGAAGAGACACTTGGGGTTCTCAAAAGGAAGCCGCAACGTGTTTAGAGACTATTGCAATAATCTAGGCAGGATACCAACATGGTATTAGTAGAGAAGGTAAAAATAAGTCATATGCTAAATACATTTTCAAAGCTGAGACAACAGACTTGATGATGAAGTAGATGTGTGGTTTGAGAGAGAGGGAGAAATGAAAGAGGACACAGTGTTTTGGGGCCTGAATGATTAGTAGGAGGGAGTTTCCATTAACTGAGCTGGGGAATACTATGGGGGGAACACATAATTTCGGGAGAAAATATAAAGAACTGAGTTTGTACATGTTACTTGTGGGATACCCATTAGATATCCAAGTGGATTTGTGTAAATGCACAATGAAGTAAATGGAATAGAGCTTATCTGGAAACCTAAAGTTAGGATTTTTCAACCTAAATTTGGAGTTCCCCAGTGAACCGCCGGTATTAAAGCTATGAGGAACTGAAGATCACCCAAAGAACTGAGTGTAGACAGGAAGGGAAGAGTCCAAGGTCTGAGGCCTAGGACCCGACCATATTTAGAGATAGATATGAGAGCTCTGTGTCTCAGGCACTTGGTACCCTTAAATATTCCAGGCACGCCAGGTCCATTTAGAACTCTATGCTTTGATTTATATCCACCCCTTCAGTCTGACCCCTAAGCTCACCTATCAGAAACTGTTTTGTGTTCCAAGAACCATTTATTTGTTCCACCTCCTTGAAAGATATTTCTCTAATTGTCTTCATCCTCTGTAATCACAGAACACTTGTATTTTTCCCTGCATTACAGTGTATTTATCTGTCCCCTTTAGGAGATTGCTAGGACTTTGATGGCAGCAATCCTAGCATTCCGATCAACACCATTATGAAAATGACATGTAATGAGTGCTTAATACGTGCCAGGTATACCCTTAAGCGCTTTTCAAACATAATCTCATTAAATCCCTTAACTCCACTACTCTTATTTTACAGATGAGGAAATTCAGAGAATGAAGATAAATTGCTTGGGGTCTCCTAGCTAGAAAGCAGCAGAGTTGAATTTCAGTATCAAGTCTTAACTACTCTAAAAACCTTGACCACTGCCTCGGCCACCTTAATGTTGTTCATTTTATAATTCCCTGGTACATGGTAAATATTTTATAAAATGTGTTGGTTAAGTAGAGGAATGAGTTCTAGAGTTAATGACTCTGTTTTCTTCTGGTAGCCATGATCAAAGCTGGACCAACAAAAATTAATTTTGTACATCCTTTGATTAATTGGGATTTTTATAATTTTCTTGTTATAGTCCACTTTTGATAGAATGTAGCAAATCCCAACACATTTTTAAAATTTACAATCAGAATAAACTGCTGAAATATTTTTTGAGGTTGGTGCAAAATCATCTTTGTTCCCCAGACCTTAGACAACTGGGGTGTTACTCTTCCTTGAGAAATAATGATTAGGACCACAAAATTATGTGATCTTGAACTTTCAGAGAAAAATATATATCATATTCCCCAGGCAATTTACTTGGGAACGTTTTATAAAATAATACTTTAATTTTTAGCAACGTGAAAAAGTACACATTTTTATTAAACCTTTAGCTAACTGGAAATGCAAGAACATAGAATATCTTCTTTCCCAAGTGCAACAAGATGCTATCCGTATCTCATCTTCATTCTGCAGACTTTGCAGTGTGATCTGGCTGATTTCCACCTACCATCATTTGCATCTGTGTGCTTGGGGCTTTGTTCCTGGACCTAGAAATGCTATTCTATGCAGTCAGGAAGGACAGTCCAGAAATACCAGGAGTTAACAAGCCACCACACTGCCTCCATTCTTCCCCTATCCCCACCCCCAGCCAATAACTCTTTTACCCATTGATTCTCAGGAGGTGGCATATATATCCCAGCTCCCTCACCTCTAGGATGGGATCCTCCTGAGGTGTGTGTTTTCCGCTATATTCTAGAGGTCCTCTGCAGAACTAAGCAGCAGCCACACACTATGATAGCTGCCTTAAAATAAAGCACTCCTTCATGGATGACTTCACTTCCCTTGATCTTTCCCCAGCCACCCCCAACGAGTGTTTCCTGAGCCTTCCAAATAAACTGCTTGCCCTCACATCCTACCTCAGAGTCTGCTTCTGTGGAAACCCAGACTAAGACACTGAGCATTCTGGTTATCTGAGCTTTTACTGTACTAATAGAGCCTCCCGGACAGAAAGAAGCATGCATTTCTCCTTTGGAGATTTTTAGCCAAAAAGGTATCATATTTAAATGCTCTTATATATGATTTCAACAGAGAACTTGAAGGAGTTAATCAATATTTCATGTAAGGTCTATATTTTGGGATATCGATGCAACACCTGACTATTGTATGGGTTGGCTCTATTCTAGCCCTTGATTCATGTGAGCAGTAAGCCATTGGAGTACATGGGGCAGAATCTCACAGAAATAAATAGCACTGTGCACACACCTATGGAAAATAAGTCAGTACATGAGGACATTTCAGACTCTGGGTAGGGACAAAAGTGTGACATTACAAAATATCCAAATCTATAAAGCCATAAGTTAATGTCCAAAGTACATTTGGACATTTCTTTCTAAACTATAAACTACTAGACAAAGGTAAAATAGTGTTATGATTATAATGTTGACCGACATATACATACTATTATATGAAATAACTATCTATTTATCTATTTCTTTCCCAAGTTTAAAAAAAAATTTCCTCATCACATACTCTAATTTCTGGACCATTAAATCTGATCAGGGCTACTTATATCTATGAAACTACACCAACATTTAATTTACCTTGAAGTGGATCTATAAAAACTATCTTTAACTTTTACTTTCAACAAAATATTTAGCTTTCATTTACAAAGTCAATCAAAAACTGCCTAGTGACATCTTTAGTGTGAGGTTATATCACTCCTTGGTGCTAAATGTCTTAAAATAATTGTCCTCTTAAGGGTCCTTTCATAAACAAAATGAAGACAACCTACAGAATGGTAGAAAATATTTGCAGATGATGCAACAGACAAGGGATTAATTTCCAAAGTACACAAACAGCTCATACACCCAATATCAAAAAAACAGACAACCCAATCAAAAAATGGGCAGAAGACCTAAACAGACATTCTCCAAAGACGACATACAGATGACCAAAAGGCACATGAAAAGATACTCAACATAGCTAACTATTGGAGAAATGCAAATCAAAACTACAATGAGGTATCACCTCATACTGGTCAGAATGGCCATCATCAAAAAGTCTACAAATAATAAATGCTGGAGAGGGTGTGGAGAAAAGAGAACCCTCCTACACTGTTGGTGGGAATGTATATTGGTGCAGCCACTATGGAGAACAGCAGGGAGCTACCATGTGATCCTGCAATGCCACTCCTGGGCACATATCCAGAGAAGATCATAATTCAAAAAGATATCATGCACCCCAGTGTTCATTGCAGCACTATTTACAATAGTCAAGATGTGGAAGCAACCTAAATGTCCATTGACAGATGAATGGATAAAGAAGATGTGGTATATATATATATACACACACACACACACACACACACACACACACACACACACACACACACACACACACACACACACACACACACACACTGGAATATTATTCAGCCATAAAAAAGAATGAAATAATGTCATTTGCAGCAACATGGATGCAACTAGAGATTATCATACTAAGTGAAGTAAGCCAGACAAAGACAAATATCATATGGTATCGCTCATATGTAGAATCTACAAAAAAATGATACAAATGAACTTATATACAAAACAAAAAAAGATTCACAGACATAGAAAATAAACTAATGGCTACCAAAGGAGAAAGGGTGGGGGAGGGATAAATTAGAAGTTTGGGATGAACATACACATACTACTATATGTAAAATAGATAATCAACAAGGACCTACCGTATGGCACAGGGAACTATCCTAAATATTTTCTAATAACCTACAAGGGAAAACAGTCTGAAAAAAAAATATATATAGTATGTATAACTGAACCACTTTGCTGTACACCTAAAACTAACACAACATTATAAATCAACTATACTTCAATAAAAATAAACAAATAAAAATAAAGACAAAAAATGTCTACTCAGCTCCTCCTAAAAATAGATTTAAAGTGTGAGTTTTTCCAATAGCAGAGAATGTGTCCTTCACAAATGTACTAGAAGCATCCTTCGATTTTAAATAAATTCTCAGTGAAAACTAGTAGCTCTAAAATTTAGCACATTCTGAAAAAGTAAATCCATTTTTATATGATGTAATTTAGTTTCCACATTTATTTTAAGGACTAGAAATTCCCCACTTCTAATTGGTGCATTGGACATAACATGTGTTTTTAGATACAGGGTAAACAATTTACTTTAGTATCAAGGAAACATCAGTTAAGATTTTATTAGAATTCTAAAAATGAATAATAAGTCCAGCCCCGTACTTGTTATAATAGCTAAAATAAACTTGCAGCTCACACTACCGTGATTTAGCTGAGCGCCTCTTTCATTCCATCAAACGGCATGGGGCAGCAGCTGGCTTTTTTTTTTTTTTCTGGCCTCCCTTCTATGTTTACTGCAGGCATGTAACTGAGTAACTTTGTCTCAGGCCCGGACTGTTGCTAGGGCATGGACCACACCTTCCTCCTGCTTACCTAAAGCCCATTGGTCATGGTTTTGTAATCAGGCAGTTTCACAGTGTCAACATGGGGGATCAGCAAAAATATCGTCTGTGTTTCTACAGGTGTTACATTTTTTGCTCCCCTAGTGACTAGTAATCATTCAATTGGACTAAAATGATATCTTTTAAGAAACAATGTCCTGGCATTGCTGAGAACATGCATATAAGGCCATGAAGGTCTACACAGCAAGATTGCACAATAACCCATTAAAATAAACATTTGCAACCACAGATAGCTGGACTGAAATCCTGCTCTGATACAAATAACATCTGGACAACTTTCGTTTGCATCTTCCAGCCTAAAACACCCTTGAGAAAAAATAGAAGGCGAGCTAAAAGACAAAGGACCACTAAAGGTTTTATTATGCTATGGGTGTGGTGCCCCAAATTTGAGGGGGTTTGCGCTGGAGTTGCCAAAGCTGAATTTAAACAGCATGTTGTTTTTAAAAGTTGTGACACTGATGAGGAACAATTCGGTTTTCTTACATAATTAATCCAGTGTGAAATAGAGTGACTGGAAAACATCCAGTGGTTTAAAAATAACTCAATTATTTATAAGTTTCACAGTGCTATAGGATTCCACACTAAGGAGAAGAAAGTGAAGGCATCTTGGTACCCACCATGTCATTCTTAATCAGCAAGGGCTCTAGGATGTCTGCATAAAAAATCTAACTGTAAAAGTTAGATGCTGAGGCCAAGAAACTGAGGTTTCCTTGGATTATGTATCAGGCTGACAGGCAGGAAAAGGTTTCCTTCCCTGACATTTATATATTGCTAAGAGGTATATTAATATATATTACTAACACCAAAAGAACTCAATAACACAAAGTGGGGTTAGACAGGTGTGGAGGACAGAAGGAGGAGGGGAGGAGATCTGGAAAAGAAAAAATGTTCTTCTTTTAGAAGATCGGCAACATAGGCTATGAATCATACACGACACTGAATGGACTTTAATTTCTAATGTTGTTCTTTGATGTGAAGAAAAATAATTATAAGCTGAAAGATACTGGCAAGTATTATATTCAATATAAAGATAAAGAAATTAGCCATAAATAAATCTTTATATAAAAATCTCACTTTCAGGGCGGGCTAGCAGCTAGCAACTATATATTTGTGTCAGCTACAGCTGGCCGCTAAACAAAGGGAATGGAAGTTTGCTAGTAATGTTAAAATCTTGCAAAATATTTCACAGTTGTCTCACGCATTTTTTTTACTCTTTCCTCTACTTAAAGGGGGCATGTGAGAGGTGGCAGTAGTCTCACAGGGCCAGGCCAGAAGTAAGAAAGATTAGACTTTAAGATCTGTTCTTAAAATATTAGACAGGCTTTACTGAATAATTTGATTTACCTTAATTTCATCCTTTATTTAAGCTAGAGTGCAGAAATAAGAAAAAAATGAAAGCAGACTTTTATTCATTCAGCCAGTCCATAAGCTTTAACTAGTAGCTTTCAGACATACAGTATTTATTTATTCTTTTAGCCTTAGAAACAAACAAAATAAGAAACATAATTGTATCACTTATTTACTAGCCTGAACAAACACAATTTTGATACACTAATACCATGGCAAGGAAAGTAGGTGTCATTTATTTAAACAAAGCATCAAGTTGAGAACAGAAACAATTTTTTAAAAATTCATTTGTTGCTTATTTATAGATATTACCTGATAGATACATTTCAGTAATCCCACTATAAAAGGATGTTTTTTCTTGAGGAGCTGTAAGTGACAGACAGTGGAAATACTGAAGGAGAATAGCAAAGGGATTACAATTCCAGGCGGCTGCAGTTATGACATCTAACTGCTGTTAACTTTTTTTTACTTGTAGTCACTGCACTAATAACTGGGAGATTACTACTAGAACAAGTTTATAAACTCTTTGACTAAGGGTCAAGCCAATAAATAGGCTCATGACAATCCTGTTCCCTGGCATGAAGTTTCTGTTGCTTTGCCATTTTTTATTTTTCTGCTCATAGTATCAATTCAGTGTCACAATTCAGTGACAGCTGAACATCAGCAATCTCAACTTCTATGGTTTTTGCTTCACTCTGTCATCCAAGCTGTAAAGACACAAGCAAACCAAGGCTTCTTTACTAGCACTAACTACCCAATGCAACAAAATCCTTCCCAAATGAGCTAGAACAATTTCTACTGAGGAGGTCAGTGTTTTGTTTATGCATTTTAAATGAGAAGACTGAACACGGTTATCTCTGAGTGACACCTCTATGTGTGAAACTATCTGTTTATCCATTCATTTAAATTAACTCATTCATATATTTATTTACTTAAGGCCTACCTTGTGCCAATTATGTTAATAGCAGGATGGAGACAGAATATGTTGTTTCTGGAGGAAATAGTGGTGTGTGTTAGACCTTAATATAAAGGTATATTAAGATGGTCAACAGGCACATGAAAAGATGGTCAACATCACAAATCATGAGGGAAATGCAAATTAAAGCCACAAGGACGTTATCACCTCACACCTGTCAGAATGGCCAGCATCAAAAAGACAATAATAAGTGTTGGCGAGGTTGTGGAGAAAAGGGGAACCTCCTACATGGTTGCAGCCACTATGGAAAACAGTATGGAGGTTCCAAAAAAATTAAAAATAGAACTACCATATGATCTAGCAATTCCACTCCTGGATATACATCCAAAGAAAATAGAGAAAATAAAAATAAAAATACTAATATGAAAAGATATATGCACCCCAATGTTCATAGCAGTATTATTTACAATAGACAGGATATAGACGCAACCCAAAGCATCCATCATGAATGGATAAAGAAGATGTGGCATATATATATATATTCTATTATATATATACATATATATTCTATTATATATATATATATAAAAAATAGAATGTTACTTAGTTGTCAAAAAAGAATGAAATTTTGCCATTTGTAACAACATGGATGGATGCAGAGTGTATTTTGTGTAGTGAAATAAGTCAGACAGAGAAAGACAAATACTATGCATTTCCATAGTATGGAAATTTCCACTTATATGTGGAATCTAAAAATAAAACAAATGAAGGAATACAACCAAAAAATAATAATAAAGTTATATGAATAGGCAAAGATGTGAGTCTTCCTAAGGGCTTTGAGAATGGCTTCAGTGAGGTTAAGACATTTGATGTGGATCTTGAAGGAGGAACAAAAGTACACTTGTGAGGAAGAAGAAAAAATGTCTGAGTAGAACAAAGATCCTAAGAGGGAAGAGGCATAAAACTGCATAATGTTTGGGGGAAATGTCACTGTTTGGTGCAGCTGAAGAACAAGGAGCAAGGAGTGATGTGACATGAGATGTGACATGAGATGCAAATGGAGATGCAAGTTGGAACCAGGTTGTAAAAGAGATCATTCTATGCCAAGGAGTTTTTTCTTTAGGCAACAAGGAGCAATGGAAGACTTATAGAGAGTGTGAAATAATTGACTTTAAGTGGGTAAATAAAACTTGCTCATTAGTCTTGAAGAGAACAGGCTGTTTGAGTTTTGGTAGGATTTGCTACATTATATTGTAGCAAGGTACAGTGTTGTAGCAATGTACATTATATTGTAGGGTGAGTTTATAACCTTACAGGTCCATCTTGACATATGAAGAAAAGACAGCAGTTCATGGAGGCCAGTATTTTATCCTGCTCATCATTCCTAACCACCTACCCCTATTCTTTTTCCTGTTCATGATTTACCAACATAGATTTCCTTCTCTGCCAAAGAAAAAAAGAACTTTAATCCTTTTCTCCTTCCACAAATAAAAATTAGAAACACCTTGAATTAAACTAAAGTTTCATACTGTAGAGACAAGAGCTATATCCACATGAGGAAAGTTAAATGGTGAATTAGGCATGGATCCAGATAATTCAACCCTTCTTTACCCATCATCTCCCTGCAAACTTTCTTACCTTATTTATCTCTATAGTTTGTACAAAGGAACATTTCTCCATCAGATCATTTCTTCACTTTTCATTTTGTGTTATATAGCTACAGACTTAATGAGCCTATATCAACAAACTTTGTAGCACTTTACAGGAGAAGCACTAGTTTGAAAAAATGTATTGGAAAGAACAAAGATTATTCCAAGATGAAATGCTAGCATTATGACCCATGCAGACCACCTGGAATTCTTTAAATCATAATACTTAGTAATAATTCTTCTCCTGCAATGTAACTTGTATTTCCTAATTTCTCAAGAGATATTTACTTGGACACTAGCTCTTTGTTTTCAACAGTTTTTCCTGCCTTTGCAAATTAATCCCCACCTGTAGTCAAATGCTTCCACTTATGAAATCACACCAGTTGTTTAAGTCATTGGATTAAAATAATGGAAAACTTTATGTAATTTTGGAGTGTGGGAAGAGGAAAAGAATATTCTAAGTGAGCAAGATAATTTTCTTATTTAGCTATATCTTTAAAGATAAAATAATAGAGAAAAATAAGTAGATGTTCCTGGAGATAGGAGAGTAAAGTTGTAGCTACATTTTGTTTTTTAAAGCAAATGGCAAGATGTCCAGTACAGATAGACCTTCAGTAGCCTTTATAATCATCTAATTCATTATTCATTCTATAGATGGTATACTGGAGTAACCCCAAAGGGAAGGCTAAAATTACTGAGCTAATTACTGAATTTGCTTCTGCTAAGCTTACTGTGGGATGATTGGAATCACATCAACTTATCCATTGATAAAAAGAGCATTGTCACATGAAAATCCATCACTGAATTCAAACTAGAATTACTTTAGCCAAACTTAATTATTCTGAAGCCTAAATCATTTTTACTACAAATTATGGATCTTATTTATAGTTAGTCAGTCAACCTAATAATTGCCAGTACTCCCAGGTCTTCATCTTGTGAAAATTCAGATGGATCATAGCAAGACAGGACTATTAACTGCTCTTTTGAATGCCCTGTTTGACATACAAGTGAGAAGGCCATAGCACAATAAATAATGACTCAGTGATGAACCTAAGACTTCTACCTCTGACCCAGAGGAAGTAAAAAGGACCAACTTTGACCTTGTGATTGAAGCAAACAAAATAATCAACAAATACATGAAACAATGACTTTCAAGACACTGAACATAAGATAATTAAAGACAGTCATCCCTGAAAGATGGGGAAAAATTGAGGTGAGCCCTACAATTGCCCTAGATTACTGCCTTGGAAGTGTTTCCAGGGTATTGCCCAGGGGAGGGGAACCCAGGCCAACCTAGCAAACTCCTTAAGTCAAGGGGACCAATGTAAGAGTCTGGAGAGACTAAGGTATGATACTGCATGATAGAGTATCAAAGAGGAGAGAGCTACATACAGAGAGAACCCCAGATACCCATAGAGGGTTCTCCTCTAATATTCAGCTGAGTACTGATTATCAAAGAAACTACCTAAGGCTGAGGGGAAAAGAACCTAAAAGGACTAGAAGTAACAAATTTTGGTGGTAACTCAGAGCTAGGAATAGTGCCTTCCCCTTCCAGTCAGACTGGAAAAACCTCATAATAAATATGTCATTGAATAGAATACTCAGAAGGGTCTTGCTTGAATAATTAGTCCTAGACTGAGCACTGCTCTATTTCCAAGTGATGAATCTTAAAAGAAAAAGACAAAATAATCAAACTATTTTCATATCATTTAATTGTGTTCAGAATAAAGCTCTAAAATATTTATAAGAACACACAAATATTGACCACTCAGTAAGATAAAACTGATAATGTCTGACATCCAATCAACTATTTCCAGACATGAAAAGAAGCAGGAAACTATGGCCCATGATTGGGAGAAAAATTGAACTAATTAACCCAGAACTTCCACTGATATTAGAATTAGCAGGTAAAAATGTTAAGATAGTTTGTATAACCATAATGTAAAAGTTAAGGAAAGAGATGAAATATGTGTGTGTGTGTGTGTGTATATATATATATATACACACACACACACACACATATGTATATATATATACATATATATAAATTTGATAAAGTTTATCGTATAGATAAATTGTAACCTATAGATCCAAGAAGCTCAATAAAATTTAAACAAAAGAAACATAAAGAAAAACACACCAGGTCATGTTATAATCACATTACTCAAAACCAGGGATAAAGAGAAAAGTCTTAAAAACATCCAGGAAAAAAAAAATGATATATTACATACAGAGAAATAAAGATAAGGATGTGGCAGTTTTCTTAACAAAACCAATGATAGCAGGAAGACAGCAGAGTGTCATCCTTAAAGTACTGAATGAATAAATCTGTCAAATTAAATTCTACATTGAGTAAAAATACCTTTCAAAAACAAAACTAAACAAAAAACTTCTGCATGCCTACAAAACATGAAAGAATCCATTATTAACAGGCCTGTGCTATAGGAAATGTTAAAGGAATTCATTCAAGCTTAATATTAACAAATGAAAATATGGATGTGCACAAAGAAATGAAGAACACTGGGAAAGATAACTATGTGGGTAAATAAAGTTGTTCTTAGTGTTAAATCTATTTAAAATGTAATTGACTGTTTAAACAAAAACAATAAAAATATATTGTGGGGTTTATAGCATATATGTAGGTAAAATTTAAAGCAATAATAGCTTGTGTCTAGGAGAAGAGGGTTAGACGTATACAATGGTAAGGTTCTTATACAGAAAGGTAGACTGTGATAAGTTAAAGAAATATGTTCTAAACCACAAGGCAATCATTAAAATAATAAAGTCATAGTTAATAACCTAAAATAAGGACATAAAATGAAATCACAAAAGCTACTCAATCAAAAAGGAGACAAAAAATAGAAAAAAGGGAACAAATAATATATAGGACAAATGGAAAACAAATAACAGGTGGTGGACTTGAGCCTAATTATTCAATATATTAATAATTACATTAAATAGATATATTTTAAAACTCCCAATTAAAAGCCAGAGGTAATCAGATTAGATAAAACATCAAGATCTAACTATAACTGCCTACAAGAAATGTACATTAAATATAAGGACACAAATAAGTTAAAGTTAAAAGAATGAAAGATTTACCATACTAACATTAATCAAAGGAAATATGAAATCACTATATTAATTTTAGAGTAAGTTGATTTCTGAACAAAAGTATAATGTAAGTTCATAACGATAATCACACCAATTCAATAAGAGGACCTGACACTATTAAATTTGGATGTGCCTAATA
Source organism: Leucopleurus acutus (assembly GCF_964270905.1). Taxonomy (NCBI): domain Eukaryota; kingdom Metazoa; phylum Chordata; class Mammalia; order Artiodactyla; family Delphinidae; genus Leucopleurus; species Leucopleurus acutus. Next base: position 34,153,332 of record NC_139149.1, on the reverse strand, counting down.
ATAAAGTTTCAAAATAAGCAAAGCAAAAACTGATAGAATCACAAAGAAAAATAAATAAACCCATCATGATCGTCAGAGATTTCAATACCTCTTTCAATAACTGATAGACTAAATAGAAATCAGTACAAATATAGAGGAACTAAAAAATATCATCAATCAAGTTGATGTAATTGATGTACATAGAACAATCCACTCAACAAACAGTATACATTCTTTTCAAGTACATGGGAATATTTATGAAGAGATCCTAAATTTTGGTCCAGAAAACAAGCCTCAATATATTTAAAAGTCAAAATAACCACGTTCTCTGGCTATAATAAAATAAAATTAAAAATCAATTACATAGGGCTTCCCTGGTGGCGCAGTGGTTGAGAGTCCGCCTGCCGATGCAGAGGACACGGGTTCGTGCCCTGGTCCGGGAGGATCCCACATGCCACAGAGCATCTAGGCCCGTGAGCCATGGCCTCTGAGCCTGCACGTCCGGAGCCTGTGCTCCACAACGGGGGAGGCCACAACAGTGAGAGGCCCGAGTACCGCAAAAAAAAAAAATCAATTACGTAAAGATTTCTGTACATACTACAAATATTTGGAAATTATATAACACACTCCTAAGTAATTATTTGGCCAAAAAAAAAAAAAAAAAAAAAAAGAGAGAGAGAGAGAAACGAAAACAGAAGCAAGAAAGTAATTTGAACTGAATGAAAAGACAACATGTCAAAATGTGTGGGATGCTGCTAAAGCAGTATAAGCAGGGAAATTTATAACACTAAATGGACATATTAAAGAATAAAAAAGGTCTCAAATCAATGGCTTGATGTTTCATCTTAAGAAACTAGTAGGAGAAGCACAGATTTAATCCAAGGTAATGAAAAAAAGGAAATAATAAACATCAGTGCAGACATTAATAAAATAAAAACCAGAAAAAAAATAGAATAATGAACCTAAAACTTTTTCTTTGTGAAAAATCGGTGAAATTAGAGAACATTTAGCTAGACTTCTCAGATAAGAAAAGATATAATATCAACATCAGGAATGAGAATAGTAGTTCACTAAAGAGTCTACAAATATTAAAAGGATAACAAGATGATGTTATGAGAAACTTTATGCCAAAAATTTCAACAAGTTCAACAAAATGGAGAAATTCCTTGAAAGACAAAAACCATGAAAGCTCACTTATATTGCAAAAGATTATATGACTAATCCTCTATCTTTCAAATAAATTGAACTTGGGTGTAAAAATCTTCCAAAAATTTTTCTATCCAAGATGGCTTAACTAGTGTATTCCCTCAAACATTTAATGAAGAAATAGCACCATTTCTACACAAATTTATTTACAAATTTTAAGAAGAGAGACTACTTCTCCACCCATTCTGAGGCCAGCATTAACCTGCTATTAAAACCACACAAAATAATTACAAGAAAAGAAATCGACAGATCCATGTCCCTAATGGCATGCATTCAAAAATTCTCACTGAAATATAACTCGAATGCAAGAATATAGAAGCACTATAATACCATATTATGACCAAGTGAGTTCATCTGAGTAATGCATGGCTGGCTGATTTGACTTTCAAAAAATTAATCCATGTAATTCATCATTACATGTTAATAAACTATAAAAGGAAAACCATATGATCATCTTAATAGACACACACACACACACACACACACACACACACACACACACACACACAAACACACAAGCATCTGGCAAAATTCAACATTCATTCCTAATTAAAAAAAAACCCCTCAGCAAACTAGAAATAGAAGGGGATTCTCAAAGCCTGATAAGGGGCATCTAGGGAAAACATTACAACTAATATCATACTTGGAGTAAAAGAGTACTTTCTCCCTTAGATCAGAAACAAGACAAGAATATTTGCTTTCACCACTACTATTCTACAAATGAAGGTTCTAGACATTGCAATAAACTTTGAAAAAAATCACCCAAATTAGAATCAAAGGACTAAAACTGTCTTTTTCCTCAGATGACATGATCATCTATACAGAAAATTCCATGTAATCTACAACAAAATTCCTAAACCTAATAAGTTAGTTGAGCAAGACTGCAGGATACAATTCTAATATTAAAAAAAAACTAATCATATACTAGCAACAAACAATATGAAATTGAAATTTTAAAAATATCATTTACAACTGCATAGAAAATGCTTAAAAATAAATCTGACAAGGATTCCTAACACCTATATACTGGAAACTATAAAATACTGTTGAAATAGATTAAAGAAGATTTAAATAAAAGGAGAAATATACTGTGTTCACTGACTGGGAGGCAATATTTTTAAGGTACCAATTCTCCCCAACTTATCTATAGATTTAACATGACCCCAAGCAAACTCCCAGCAGGGTTTCTGGAGACATTGATAGGTTAATTCTAAAGATCACATGAAAATATAAAAGACCTACATAGCCAAAATAACATAGAACAAACTTGAGGCTGAACACTACCTAATTTCAAGACTACTATAATGTGGCAGCAATCAAGATAGAATGGTATTGGCGCAAAGATTGAAAAATAGATCACTGGAACAGAATAGTTAGGTCAGATTGACCCACACACATGGACAACTTATCTTTGACACGAGTGCAAAATTCAGTGGAGAATGTTTAATCGATTCAACAAATGGTGTTGAAACAATTGAATATTGATATGCACAAAAAATTGAACTTTAATCCTTATCTTGCAAAGTATATAAAAACTAAATCCAAATGGATAATACACCTCAATACAAAATATAAAATTATGAACTTCTAGAAGAAAATCTTTTTGATGTTTGATTAGGCAAATACTTTTTAAATATAAAACCAATAGCATGATGCCCAAAGGGGAAAGAAAAAACTGATCAATTGGCTGTCATTAAAAGTGAAACTTTTCCCTCTTCAGTAGGCACTGTTAAGAAAACAAAAAGATCAAACTCAGAGAAAATATGTGCAAGTATATATCTGATAAAGGGCTTTTAGTTATTTATTTTTATACAGCAGGTTTTTATTAGTCATCAGTTTTATACACATCAGTGTATACATGTCAATCCCAATCGCCCAAATCATCACACCACCACCCCCAGGCCCCCTCGCAGCTTTCCCCCTTTGGTGCCCATACCTTTGTTCTGTACATCTGTGTCTCAATTTTGCTCTGCAAACCAGTTCATCTGTACCATTTTTCTAGGTTCCACATATATTCATTAATATACGATATTTGTTCTTCTCTTTCTGACTTACTTCACTCTGTATGACAATCTCTAGATCCATACAAGTCTCAACAAATGACCCAATTTAATTCTTTTTTATGGCTGAGTAACATTCCACTGTATATATGTACCATATCTTCTTTATCCATTCATCTGTCGATGGGCATTTAGGTTGCTTCCATGACCTGGCTATTGTAAATACTGCTGCAATGAACACTGGAGTGCATGTGTCTTTTTTTTTTTTTTTTTTTTGCGGTACACAGGTCTCTCACTGCTGCGCCCCCCCAACCCCCTGCCGCAGAGCACGGGCTCTGGATGTGCAGGCCGAGCAGCCACAGCCCATGGGCCCAGCCGCTCTGCGGCACGTGGGATCCCACTGGCACGGGCCACGAACCCACACCCCCTGCATGAGTACGCAGACCCTCAACCACTACGCCACCAGGGAAGCCCTGCATATGTCTTCTTGAATTATGGTTTTCTCTGGGTATATGCCCAGTACTGGGATTGCTGGATCATATGGTAATTCTATTTTTAGTATTTTAAGGAACCTCCATACTGTTCTCCATAGTGGCTGTATCAATTTACATTCCCACAAACAGTGCAAGAGGGTTCCCTTTTCCCCACACTCTCTCCAGCATTTGTTTGTATATTTTCTGATGATGCCCATACTAACTGGTGTGAGGTGACACCTCATTGTAGTTTTGATTTGCATTTCTCTAATAATTAGTGATGTTGAGCAGCTTTTCATGTGCTTCCTGGCCATCTGTATGTCTTCTTTGGAGAAATGTCTATTTATGTCTTCTGCCCATTTTTGGATTGGGTTGTTTTTATAATATTGAGCTGCATGAGCTGTTTATATATTTTGGAGATTAATCCTTTGTTGATTCATTTGCAAATATTTTCTCCCATTCTGAGGTTTGGCTTTTTGTCTTGTTTATGATTTCCTTTGCTGTGCAAAAGCTTTTAAGTTTCATTAGGTCCCATTAGTTTTTTTTTGTTTGTTTTTATTTCCATTACTCTGGAAGGTGGATCAAAAAAGATCTTGCTGTGATTTATGACAAAGAGTGTTCTTCCTATGTTTTCCCCTAAGAGTTTTAGAGTGTCCGGCCTTACGTTTAGGTCTCTAATCCATTTTGAGTTTATTTTTGTGTATGGTGTTAGGGAGTGTTCCAATTTCATTCTTCTACAGTTTTCCCAGCACCACTTACTGAAGAGACTGTCTTTTCTCCATTGTGTATCCTTGCCTCCTTTGTCAGGGATGAGTTGACCATAGGTGGGTGGGTTTATCTCTGGGCTCTCTATCTTGTTCCATTGATCTATGTATCTGTTTTTGTGCTAGTACCATATTGTCTTGATTACTGTAGCTTTGTAGTACAGTCTGAAGTCAGGGAGTCTGATTCCTCCGGCTCCGTTTTTTCCCCTCAAGACTGCTTTGGCTATTTGGGGTCTTTTGTGTCTCCATACAAAGTTTAAGATTCTTTGTTCTAGTTCTGTAAAAAATGCCATTGATAATTTGATAGGGATTGCATTGAATCTGTAGATTACTTTCGGTAGTATAGTCATTTTCACAATATTGATTCTTCCAATCCAAGAACATGGTATATCTCTCCATCTGTTGGTATCATCTTTAATTTCTTTCCTCAGTGTCTTATAGTTTTCTGCATACAGGTCTTTTGTCTCCTTAGGTAGGTTTATTCCTAGGTATTTTATTCTTTTTCTTGCAGTGGTAAATGGGAGTGTTTCCTTAATTTCACTTTCAGATTTTTCACCATTAGTGTATAGGAATGCAAGAGATTTCTGTGCATTAATTTTGTATCCTGCAACTTTATGAAATTCATTGATTAGCTCTAGTAGTTTTCTGGTGGTATCTTTAGGATTCGCTATGTATAGTATCATGTCATCTGCAAACAGTGACAGCTTTACTTCTTGTTTTCCAATTTGTATTCCTTTTATTTCTTTTTCTTCTCTGATTGCCGTGGCTAGGACTTCCAAAAGTGTGTTGAATAAGAGTGGTGAGAGTGGACATCCTTGTCTTCTTCCTGATCTTAGAGGAAATGCTTTCAGTTTTTCACCATTGAGAATGATGTTGGCTGTGGGTTTGTCGTATATGGCCTTTACTATGTTGAGGTAGGTTCCCTCTATGCCCACTTTCTGGAGAGTTTTTATCATAAATGGGTGTTGAATTTGGTCAAAAGCTTTTTCTGCATCTATTGAGAGGATCATATGGTTTTTATCCATCAATTTGTTAATATGGTGTATCACATTGATTGATTTGCATATATTGAAGAATCCTTGCATCCCTGGGATAAATCCCACTTGATCAGGGGGTATGATCCTCTTAATGTGTTGTTGGATTCTGTTTGCTAGTATTTTGTTGAGGGTTCTTCCATCTATATTCATCAGTGATATTGGTCTGTAATTTTCTTTTTTTGTAGTATCTTTGGTTTTGGTATCAGGGTGATGGTGGCCTCTTAGAATGAGTTTGGGAGTGTTCCTTCCTCCACAATATTTTGGAAGAGTTTGAGAAGAATGGATGTTAGCTCCTCTCTAAAGGTTTGATAGAATTCACCTGTGAAGCCATCTGGTCGTGGACTTTTGTTTGTTGGAAGATTTTTAATCACAGTTTCAATTTCATTACTTGTGATTGGTCTGCTCATATTTTCTATTTCTTACTGGTTCAGTCTTGGAAGGTTATACCTTTCTGAGAATTTGTCCATTTCTTCCAGGTTGTCCATTTTATTGGCATAGTGTTGCTTGTAGTAGTCTCTTGGGATGCTTTGTATTTCTGTGGTGTCTGTTGTAACTTCTCCTTTTTCATTTCTAATTTTATTGATTTGAGTCCTCTCCCTTTTTCCTGATGAGTCTGCCTAATGGTTTATCAATTTTGTTTTTCTTCTCAAAGAATCAGATTTTTGTTTATTGATCTTTGCTATTGTTTTCTTTGTTTCCATTTCATTTATTTCTGCTCTGATCTTTATGATTTCCTTCCTTCTGCTACCTTTGGGTTTTGTTTGTTCTTCTTTCTCTAGTTCCTTTAGGTGTAAGGTTAGATTGTTTGAGATTTTTCTTTTTCTTGAGGTAGGCCTGTATAGCTATAAACTTCCCTCTTAGAACTGCTTTTGCTGCATCCCATAGGTTTTGGATCATCGTGTTTTCATTGTCATTTGTCTGTCGGTATTTTTTGAATTCCTCTTTGATTTATTAAGTGATCTCTTGGTTATTTAGTAATGTATTGTTTAGCCTCCATGTATTTGTGTGTTTTACATTTTTTTCCCTGTAATTCATTTCTAATCTCATAGTGTTGTGGTCAGAAAAGATGCTTGATACGATTTCAATTTTCTTAAATTTACCAAGGCTTAATTTGTGGCCCAAGATGTGATCCATCCTGGGGAATGTTCCGTGCACACTTGAGAAGAAAGTGTAATCTGCTTTTTTTTGGATGGAATGTCCTATAAATATCAATTAAATCTATCTGGTCTATTGTGTCATTTAAAGCTCCTGTTTCCTATTTATTTTCACTTTAGATGATCTGTCCACTGGTGTAAGTGAGGTGTTAAAGTCCCTATTATTGTGTTACTGTCTATTTCCTCTTTTATAGCTGTTAGCAGTTGCTTTATGTATTGAGGTGCTCCTATATTGGGTGCATATATATTTATAATTATTATGTCTTCTTGGATTGATTTGTTGATCATTACGTAGTGTCCTTCCTTGTCTCTTGTAACATTCTTTATTTTAAAGTCTATTTTATCTGATATGAGTATGGCTACTCCAGCTTTCTTTTGATTTCCATTTGCATGGAATATCTTTTTCCATCCCCTCACTTCCAATCTTCCCTCGGTCTGAAGTGGTTCTCTTGTGGACAGCATATATATGGGTCTTGTTTTTGTATCCATTCAGCCAGCCTGTGTCTTTTGGTTGGAGCATTTAATCCATTCACGTTTAAGGTAATTATCAATATGTATGTTCCTATTACCATTTTCTTAATTGTTTTGGGTCTGTTTTCGTAGGTTCTTTTCTTCTCTTGTGTTTCCCACTTAGAGAAGTTCCTTTAGCATTAGTTGTCAAGCTGGTTTGGTGGTGCTGAATTTTCTTAGCTTTTGCTTGTCTGTAAAGCTTTTGATTTCTCCATTGAATCTGAATGAGATCCTTGCCAGGTACAGTAATCTTGGTTATAGGTTCGTCCCTTTCATCACTTTAAGTATATCATGGCACTCCCTTCTGGCTTGTAGAGTTTCTGCTGAGAAATCAGCTGTTATCCTTATGGGAGTTCTCTTGTATGTTGTCATTTTTCCCTTGCTGCTTTCAATACTTTTTCTGTGTCTTTAATTTTTGCCAATTTGATTTCTATGTGTCTTGGCATGTTTCTCCTTGGGTTTATCCTGTATGGGAATCTCTGCACCTCCTGGACTTGAGTGGCTATTTCCTTTCCCATGTTAGGGAAGTTTTTGACTATAATCTCTTCAAATATTTTCTCTGGTCCTTTCTCTCTCTCTCTCTTATCCTTCTGGGACCCCTATAATGTGAATGTTGTTGTGTTTAATGTTGTTGCAGAGGTCTCTTATGCTGTCTTCATTTCTTTTCATTCTTTTTCCTTTATTCTGTTCTGCAGCAGTGAATTCCACCATTCTGTCTTCCAGGTCACTTATCCATTCTTCTGTCTCAGTTATTCTGCTACTGATTCCTTCTAGTGTAGTTTTCATTTCAATTATTTTATTGTTCATCTCTGTTTATTCTTTAATTCTTCTAGGTCTTTGTTAAACATTTCTTGCATCTTCTCAATCTTTGTCTCCATTCTTTTTTCGAGGTCCTGGATCATCTTCACTATCATTATTCTGAATTCTTTTTCTGGAAGGTTGCCTATCTCCACTTCATTTAGTTGTTTTTCTGGGGTTTTATCTTGTTCCTTCATCTGTTATATATCCCTCTGCCTTTTCATCTTGTCTTTCTATGAATGTGATTTTTGTTCCACAGGCTGCAGGATTGTAGTTCTTCTTACTTCTGCTGCCTGCCCTCTGGTGGATGAGGCTATGTAAGAGGCATGTGCAAGTTTCCTGATGGGAGGAACTGGTGGTGGGTAGAGCTGACTGTTTCTCTGGTGGGCAGAGCTCAGTAAAACTTTAATCCACTTGGCTGCTGATGGGTGGGGCTGGGTTCCCTCCCTTTTGGTTGTTTGGCCTGAGGCAACCCAACACTGGAGCCTACCTGGGTTCTTTGCTGGAACTAATGGCAGACTCTGGGAGGGCTCATGCCAAGGAGTACTTCCCAGAACTTCTGCTGCCAGTGTCCTTGTCCCCACGGTGAGACATAGCCACCCCTGCTTCTGCAGGAGACCCTCCAACACTAGCAGGTAGGTCTGGTTCAGTCTCCCCGGGCGTCACTTCTCCTTCCCCTGGGTCCTGATGTGCACACTACTTTGTGTGTGCCCTCCAAGGGTGGAGTCTCTGTTTCCCCCAGTCCTGTCAAAGTCCTGCAATCAAATCCCACTAGCCTTCAAAGTCTGATTCTTTAGGAATTCCTCCTCCCATTGCCGGATTCTCAGGTTGGGAAGCCTGACGTGGGGCTCAGAACCTTCACTGCAGTGGGTGGACTTCTGTGGTGAAGTTGTGAGTCACCAACCCAGCAGTTGTGGGATTTGATTTTATTGTGATTCCAGCCCTCCTACCGTCTCATTGTGGCTTATCCTTTGTCTTTCAATGTGGGGTATCTGTTTTGGTGAGTTCCAGTGTCTTCCTGTCGATGATTGTCCAGCATCTAGTTGTGATTCTGGTGTTCTCGTAAGAGGGAGTGAGAGGATGTCCTTCTACTCCGCCATCTTAGTACATAGTCAGGGCCTTTATTTATAATATGTAAATAACTCTTTCAAATCATCAATAAGAAAACAGACAACCCATTTAAAAATGGGCAAAAGATTTGAACACTTTACCAGAGAAGATAAACAGATGGCAAATATGCACATGAAAAGATGCTTGACATAGTCATTAAAAAAATGCAAAATAAATGAATAGATTGTACTGCACACTTATGAGAATGGCTAAAAATTAAAAAGACTGACTATACCAAATACTGCTAAGGATTTAGAGGAAGTGGAACACTGATACACTACTAGAAGGAATGTAAAATGGCACATCACTTTGGAAAGCAGTGTAGCAGTTTCTTAAGAAGTTAAACATACATATACCACATTATCTAGCCATTCTACTCCTACTTATTTTCTCAGGGTGGGGGAAAGATGTCCACATAAAGATTGGTACACAAATGTTCATAGGAACTTTGCTTATAAAAGCCCCCAAATGGAAACACTCTGAATGCCTATCGACAGAGTACTGTGTAAACAAATTATATCCATAGAGTAGACTACTATTCCGAGATAAAGAGAAATTACTTACTGATAGAAACAATAACATGGTTGGATCCCAATATATTTCTGCCGAATGGCAAAAGCCAGACAAAAGAATATTTACTTTTTGATTATTTAAAGCTCTAGAAAATATAAACTAATTTCTAATAACAGAGAACCCTTCAGTGGTTGCCTGGACAGTGATGTGGGAGTTGTTTAGAGACATGAGGAACCTTTTGGGGGTGATAAACATGTTTAGCATCTTAATTGTAATGATGGTTTCACAGGTGTATACATTTGTCAAAACCTATCAAATTGTACATTTTACATATGTAGTTTATTTTATTGTCAATTATACCTCAATAAATCGTTACAAAACAAAAATGGTGAACGTAATTCTTTTTAGAATGTTTAATGAATATTTAAATATGAATTGTCAATTTCCATACACTTCCCTTCTACAGATTTGCTGATAATCTCGCATATTGCGGATACCTACAAAGCATATAGAATTATGCAAGAAGTTTAAGTTCGCCTGCCTAAGGAAATTACACTTAGATACATTTGGAACATAGGCATCATTATACTTCTTGAGTTTAGTCCCACTTATTCATGCATGTAATGTTTATACTACGATGTTAACATACTGTGTTCATTTTGATCTATGTTCCTTGAAGACAGAAGAGATCCCTCTGCTCAGAACAGAGATAACCCAAATTTGATTGGGAGCCAAATGGTATTGTGTGACCTAATTAAGTGGTGGGTATTTCATGAGCTTAGTCTTTCACATCTGGCTGTTATTAGATAGCCCTACTTGGCTACCCCACAAAGCATCATTTGATCTAAGGGCCAACTCTGCCCCACAATTTGCTAATGTCTCTCACACTGACTAAATCCCCAGGGAGAGGTCAGGCCCAAGAAACAAAGTAGGAGATATCTCTGCAGAGGGACTTCTATTTCTATTTCTGTTTGGTTTTTAAGTGCATTTTGCCTTGACTAACTTCAAATATTGATTGTTAGAGTGGACTGGAAATGCAATGATTGACTGATCACAATGTATTACATACAATGAATTTTGAATACCACAGGACTAATTGAATAAATGAACGGAAATATTAATATTGAATTAATAGGAATGATCAGAGTGAATTAAGCACAGCGGGCCAAATTCTGCCCCTGGATATGCATGCACAATTTCCATTGACTTCAATGGGGGTTTTGTTGTGTGTATCCAAGGGCAGAATCCAGCTTAATGAATTTTTTAATTGTTTTTAAATGGTGAATGAATTGGTTAAAGTGCAAAGCACCAGAGACGATTCCTTACACACTGCATATATTTCTGTATTTTTTTTTCATATGCTTGAACTCTTACATCTATGATCCATCTCAAAAGTCGGAGAAAATAATATAAGAAATAAAATCAATGCTGCTACGTTTTCTTTGTAAACAGCTAAAACATACACATCACTGCAGGTTTCTATTTCTGTATATTAAAATTATAATACTTTCATTTATTAATGAACCACTAAAAGCAATCTGAAACTTTGGTGACCAGGAATTCATCCATGTCCTCTCAAGTGTCCCTCATTTGAATGCCAATAGACCAAGGTACATCCTCCACCATACCATTCATCACCTTATTTGAGTTAGAAAATCTTTTGCCAATGATTATCGATACCTGTGCTTATTATTTGATCTTGAGCAACTGTCATATCAGTTTAGTTTTTCAGATTTAGATATGAAATTTTACTACTAAAACCCTTTTAGATTAAGAATCTATGATGAAATCTTAAATATGTTTGAGCCCTTGATAGATTCAGTCATTTAGATAGACCAATTCTACTTTACATCATCACACCACCAGCCTGAGGCAAAGAAATTCAATGCCTTAGACCTGAAATTTATAATAATTCATTATAAGACATTTTCCTTAATATATTTTCTCCCAGGTAATGAAAAATAGTCTTTGTGTGAGATAAGCTCTAAACATGCATAGGAAAATTGTGCTTGTGTGTGTGTGTGTGTGTGTGCACATTTTGGGGATAAGGCTTAGAAGAACTCACCTGTATAAGAAAAATAAAACGAAACACAAACGAGAATATTATACATTCCTTGACTGAATGTATAATGTGAAGTTAAATTAATCAAATTAGTCTTGTTTTGTTTTTTAAATTAATAGGTTTAAATATTTAGAGCAGTTTTAGGATCACAGCAAAATTTAATGGAAAGTTCAAAGAATTCCTACATACACAGACACCCCCATCATAAACATCCATAATCAATGTGGTACTTTGTTACAACTGATGAACCAACACTGACATGTCATAATCAACCAATGTCCATAGTTTACATTAGGGTTTATTATTTGTGTTATACATTCTATGGATAACAAACATATACGGGCATGTATCCACCATTGTAGTATATACAGAATAGTTATCCTGCCCTAAAAATTCTCTGTGCTTCAACTATTCATACTCCGCTCACCTTAAATCCCTGACAACCACTGATCTTTTCTACTGTGTCCATAGTTTTGCCTTTTTTAGGCAAAATTTATATGTCATATAATTCGAATCATACAGTGTGTAACATTTGCAGACTGGCTTCTCTCACTGAGCAATATTCATTTAAGATTCCTCCATCTCTTTTCATAGTTTGACAGTTCATTTCTTTTTAGCATCAAATAATCTTTCACTGTCTGGATGTACCACAGTTTATCCATACACGTACTGAAGGACTTCTTGGTTACTTCTAAATTTTGGCAATTATGAATAAAGCTGCTATAAAAAAATCCATGTGCAGGTTTTTGTGTGGACATGAACTTGTGGTTATGAACTTGCATATTACAAAACCTGGGGGGGCTGGGGTGGGCAGGGGAAAAAAATTTGGCTGAATTCGACTATATCAATAAATTTTTATAGTAGCTTATGAGACAAAAAACACTATTAAAAGAACTGCTGAAATTTTTTCATATATTATAATTTTAGGCATGTAAAATATGGATGAAAATGAATGAATTAAAACTTCTTTCAGTTAAGGGGAGAAAAACAACTGTTCAATTTATTTGGATAAATACTAAAGAGTGTAATTGATGGATCACATGGAAGGAGCATGTTGAGCTTTTTAAGAAACTGCCAAACTGTCTTTCAAAGTGGTTGTACCATTTTGCATTCCCACCAAAAATAAATGAGAGTTCCTGTTGCTTCACATCATTCCCAGCATTCTGTGTTATCAGCAGATTAGATTTTAGCCATTTTAATAGTGGCTAAATAGTGGGTAGTAGTATCTCATTGTTATTTTTATATGCAATTCCCTAAATGTGGATGATTTTGAGCATCTTTTTACACTTATTTGCCATCTGTATATCATCATTGGTGAAGTATCTGTTCAGATCTTTTGTTCATTTTTTGAGATTTTTATTTCTGTTTTACTGAGATTTAAGAGATTTTGGTGTGTTTTGAGTAACAGTACTTCATCAGATATGTGTTTTGTAAATATTTTCTTCCAGTCTGTGGTTTGTCTTCTTGTTCACTTGATAGTGTATTTCACAGAAGAGAAAAGAAGTTTTAAATTTTAATGAAGTCCAGTTTGTCAATCCTTTCTTTCACTGATTGTGCCTTTGATACTTAATCTAAAATGTGCATATCAAAAAGATTTTATTCTAGATTTTCTCCTGTGTTATCTTCTAGGAGTTTCACAGTTTTGCATTTTACATTTAGGCGTGTGAACAATTTTGAGTTAATTTTGTTCTCCAGGTGAATATTTAATGGTTAAGATCTGCCCTGCCTTCTGAACAAAGGTGTTTTGAGGGTCTCAAATGAGAAAAAATAACATAACTGAAATTACATTAAAAGCTGTGAGGGGCTTCCCTGGTGGTGCAGTGGTTGAGAATCTGCCTGTCAATGCAGGGGACACGGGTTCGAGCCCTGGTCTGGGAAGATCCCACATGCCGTGGAGCAACTAGGCCCGTGAGCCACAACTACTGAGCCTGCGCGTCTGGAGCCTGTGCTCTGCAACAAGAGAGCCCGCGATAGTGAGAGGCCCACGCACCGCGATGAAGAGTGGCCCCCGCTTGCCGCAACTAGAGAAAGCCCTCGCACAGAAACAAAGACCCAACACAGCCAAAAATAAAAATAAATAAATTTAAAAAATAAACCTCCAAAACTGTGAAATACATGGAGGAAATTCTTTCAATATTCAGTATCTATATCATGACAAGTCTAATTAAAACTATACTGGTGATAGCTGGTTGAATTATAGAACTTTAATTTGGGGGTGTTTGCTTTTGTTTTATTGCTTTGTAGTTATTTATTTTGAATTTTTAAATTTGCTTTATAAGAAATGTGAAACAGTTCCACTAAAACTTAAATCAACAGGCTGGAGATATTTTTGAGTGCTACCTTAGAGCAATGAAAATACTGTTAGTGGGTGATTTGATGGTAACTGTGGAAACAAACTATGGACTAAGGAGAAATATTACCTTACATCAACCTTGCATTATGATACTGTTTAATTCTGAAAATATATCATTAACTCACAAAGGGTCGCATCTGCAAATTATTCATTCTAACAAAATATTACACTTGATTGGAAAATACAAATCGTGATGGGAATCAATTTCATACACAGTAGTTTAGAGTTCTTTAAATAATAGGCAATGAAACTCAAAAGAAATTGCTGCAAACAAGTCTGCAAATAACTTGTAACAAAAGGTACATCAGTAATCCTGAAAGCCTCACAATAAAGTCACTCTGTGTCTTATCCACTACACTTCACCCTTGCTACTCAAAGTGTGGTGTGGGGACCCACAGAGTTGTCATCATTATATCTCAGGTCCATCCCAGACCACCTACTTCATAGTATTCATTAAAAACAAAAACAAAAACACAAAAATAAAAAACCAGGTGACAGATGCAAGCATTTAATCAAAAAGCACTGCTCTACAGTCTTAATAATATACTTAAAAATAAATTATCTGGAGTTAGAGCAGCTCTGTAATTAAGTGTCTGTTTAATCCTGGATAAATTGTTCAGTCTGCCTATACTCAGTCTCCTCATCTGTCATGTGGGTATAATATCTACTTTGGAAATTGTTTTGAGGATAAATATCATTCATGAAGTACATTCATTTTTACATCCATGCAATTGTTCATGAACTACCTCAAGTAACAAGTTTTATGGGACACTTCTGAATAACATTTTTCTCATTTTCTTTCCCTGTAAGACAATAACTTTTGTCATAAAGATTACAGAGAAAAAACATAACATAGAAAATGCACATTAGCATTAAAGAAATACACTGTTCTTTTACCCCAGGCATTTCTGGGTGTCCTCAGTATGCAAAACCTCTGTCATCCCCAGCCTCTTCCAGTCTGTTCTCAACTGTGCATGTGCTAAGCTACCATACACTTATGGCGGCATTCAGCCTTCACATTTACCAGTACATGTCGCTACTTAGGATTGGTCAGAAATTCTGTCTCACATGTGTCTGAGATAGTTGTCTGTCTTCTCTGCCAGTGCCAATCCCTGACTGTAGCCATTTCCCTTCCCACCTGCAAAGACGATATGAGTTTTCCACAGTAGCAATCACCCAGGCATTGCTGAGCTTCTCCACTGTACGTGCAGAAATGGAAATCATTGCACCCTATCAGTACCTGTCTTATTTCTCTTCTCCCCTAACTGTTCATTTATCTCAAGAGATTATCTTCTCATTACCATGATTTTCCATGAGGCCCTCTGATCACCATGTTAACATATCTGTATTTACAGTCTTCTTGCATAATTATGATGCCTATCTTCTGCCTGACACATCACTGTCCCTTAATATGTGATATTTTCTTTTTCCAATCCAGGCTGCTATTGGAAGCATCTCAGAATAATACTATCATTATAAATATAAGTTAGGTGTTTTTATCATTAGCTGTTTATCACAATCTTGTTACTGAGACCAACTTGGCACATTTAAACTTATAAATGCTAATTACTAGCACATGGTCAGTAAAGCTTTTAGACTAAAAATTTTCTGTATATTTGCCTTCTCTAAGGTCTTGTTCTGGAATTGGAATTGAAGACCCTTTACACTACAGCTTGGGTTTTATGCATTTATTCATATTAGGAGTACAGGGACATTCATTGCACATAATTTAAAAAGTGTTTCTGCCTAAAAGTCTGTCCCTCAAGACTCAGGAGTTTATTCCCATTCAACTTATCTTAACAAATTGGCTATTGACATGGTGGTCAAATAGGGACTTTTAAGAATACAGGTGGATGCTGGTAGTAATTACCTGGGGACAACAAGCATAAACAGAATTGCCTCAGTAAGCCTGGATGCGTGGTCACCTTAGGTTTTGGTAATTTCACCACTGGTATGCTTACGGGTCATCCTTGATTCACAGGTATTTCAATGATGGAAGCATCCTTTATCCAGGCAAAAGTGTAGTGCAGCACTAGATACAGTCTAAAAAATCCTCTTAGGACATATACAACTAAAAAACTGAATATGAGACTATGAAGATGAGAACCCAGTCTAAAAGGAGAGCCAGGAAACAATGGAAGAGGATGAAGACTAGGGAGAATTGATAGGAGAGAAAGATTGACAGGGATGGTAATAGGTGTTGTCAAAAGCAACTGATGAGAGAAAAATGACTGTAGTGCCTAGAAGGTATGAGTAGATTTTGGAAGAATCAGAAAGAGAGACTTTAAGAGTGTCCATCTACACAGACAAATGCCATCTTTGTATTAATTCTAAATGTATTTTCCATTTATTTATTTTTTTAATAGATCTTTGTTGGAGTATAATTGCTTCACAATGCTATATTAGTGTCTGTTGCACAACAAAGTGACTCAGCCATATGCATACACATGTCCCCATATCCCCTCCCTCTTAAGCCTCCCTCTCAGCCTCCCTATCCCTCCCCTCTAGGTCACTGCAAGAAAAGCTATGTGTTTTTCTTATTGCTAATTAATAACTTGTATTATGAGTTATGAATAGATTTATGACATTAAAAAAAGTATAATGTCAAGGAAAACTCTAGAATATGAAGGAATTTGGATATCTATTTAATATGTATAATATTGTATATAATATATGCATATATACTTCCTGACAATGATGGTTAGAAGTAAGCTTTAAATGGATACAATTTGATATTTAATAGTAAAGAGAAATTGGGTCTGGTTGGTAATATTATTGAATCCTCTTTTGGAAATAAATATAATGTGCTAAACAGTAATGACATACACTACTTTTTAAAGTGATGTTACATATTTTATAGATGCCCCAGTAGGATTCTTTATGTGCCTGTCTTTTGGATTGAACAGGAGATGAGCAGACAGATGAACAGGACGGCTGATCAGGGAACACCTTTCTTGGCTGCCCTGCAGTTTTTTTTCAGGCTGGCAGATACCCTAAGGAGGGTACTTAAAGTTAGGTAAGAAACATTTGTAAGTTTAAAGTTTAGTAAGGAAGAAAGAGAGAATTTATTTTGCCTGTTTAAAAGTGCACGTTCTAGTGTTTTGGGGGCATCAGGCATGCAAAAAGCAAATGTAATTGTTCTGTGAATTTGGCCCTTGGGTTTTCATTCAAACCTAAGCATTGCAACCAGATCAGAAATTTCAACAATGTGGCATCTCTATGACTTTCTCTGTGAAATCTAATGCTCTGTCTCGTAGACATAATATAAAACACTCTGTAGGTCTGCGTTATGTAACCTCCAACCATATAATTCCATACTTGGCTCAAAATCTGAAATTTTCCCTGGAAAAATATAAAGAAATAATAATAGAATTAAATTTGAAGTCACTCACATTAAAATATATGAGAACTTTACCTTTTAAAAGCTGAATATGACTATCTGCTTTAAATAATAACTAATCTGGACCAGCTTAATACAGTTTTTGATAATGTTTCACTTCATATTCAATTTTGGAAGTCTCTTGGTTTGCATATTCTTTGAATTTTGTTCTTTTGATATTAAATAAAATTTAGAGAAACGAATTTACCCAACTTAGCAAGGCAAATATTGATTTTGTTATAAAATCGATGCCATTTGTCAGGCTTCCTCACATTAAACATGCTAGAGTACACATGATTTTATTAAGCCACCACTAAATCCATGCGTTACATAATCTAACCCTTTTCTGACTTTTGAGTTCTCTCAAGGATTCAGAACAATATTTAATATGAAGAATTAATAAAAATGCCTCTAATTTTGAAATTTAACTTCCTCTTGGAATAGAATAATGGTTGTGCTGATTATCTATATGTATGCCTAACTTATTAGCTCTCTGAAGACAAGGATTTCTTAGAACTGTTCCCATTTCAATGGGAGACAAAACGATCTCTTTTTGAAAGTTCATGTACTCTGAAAACCTTGGCTCCATTTTTATTTTAAAATAAAATAAATTTAAACATGATATTAATGAGAATTATTTTATACAAACCGGTGGTCCCTTATGATTTGTACGCTTAGTCAGATGTTGTCATTAGAAGCAAATATGAAGTTCTTTTATGAGTCAGTAGTGTTAATCTCAGCTTCGCAGAAATAACACATTAGACTAGAGGTCTAATGAGATCTTCAGAGTTTCAACTGGCCTAGTCTATCCTCTCTAGCAGGAGGAACACATTTCTTGTATGAAAGCATTAACTATTTTCAGAGGGATGAAAACCTAAGGTTTTACGTTAAACAAACAAACAAGAATAACAACATCAACAAGATCTGCTGTTCCCTCTCTGGTAACTTTTCATTAAGATCTTTCAAAGTGTATCAGTGTGTCATCTTCACTTTTTCTCCTCTGTCCTCTATTCACTTTTATAATTCCTACAAAATTTTACATTATGAAGTTAATATATACAGCAATGTATGCATTTTGAAGTTAATAGATATTTCACCAATGAGAAAATTCGATTCTATATTCTTTTTTAAAAAACCATTTTGGCAACGAATATTTTAGTTAGGAAGTCCTTTAACAATTCCAGGAGTTAAATGTGTTAATTGATTAACAACTGAAAGGCAAATACACTCTACCATAGGCATGTTAATTCACTGGTTTAACTGGTTTAGACTTTGGAGTTATCTGGACTTGGGTTAGAATCCCAGGTTTATCACATAAGATCTCTGAGACCATGACACTGAGTCCTCAATTTAAAGGGAGGGTCAGGAACAAATGCCAAGAAGATAAAGACCTGGGGATTTAATAGGTAGAAAGTCTGACAAGGATAGTGACAGGTGTTGCTAGGAGTAATTGATGAGAGGAAAGTTACCGTATTATTTACAAGGTGTAAGTACAAGTTACTTATTCTCTTTGAATCTTATTGCCTATCTATGAAATAAGAACAGTAATACCAAACTCACAGAGTACATAATGTTCTAAGCTCAGTGCTTAAACAGAGCCCCCAATAAAGAAGCTTTCTTCTTCCTCTCCTCTTCCTCTTCCTTCTTCATCATTTTGTGTATATACATATGTGTGTGTGTGTGTGTTTTGCTTTTAGATACTTAACCTATTATAGAAAACCCCAAAGTGTCATTGTGTTGTTTCCAATTTTGCGTATTATCAATACAGTGTTTACATCATTTGCAACATTCTTAAATATTACTACTTTGTCCTGAATCAAACATTTCTCTAGGGTTTTCAGATCAACTTTATACTAACAATTCACAAATACAACCCATGACCATAGTGAGGAGCAAGTTTGTTAGGCCTAATATTTGGAACCCAGTACCAGTGGGGTCAAGATCATGGACAATCCAGTACCAATGGGATCAAGGACATGGATTTTCCCATTGCACTTCAGGTAGGCAACAACTTTCTCTAAGATGACACACATAACCTCCTGGTGGACACTGTGTGTGTAACTAAGCAAGAAAGTGTATATAGTTTGTGTATGTTCATCACTATCTCATATAGCCATTCTAAGGGCTTACCCAGTCAAGAGTGGACAAGAAGCATCCCATAAGGATCAACATGGACCATCAGGCCACATACCATTTCCTTCATTTATCTTCTATTTGTCTTTTTAATATAAAGAAATTTTGGAGGGGATAATTTTAGATTTACAGAAAAGTTGCAAAGACTGTGCAGAGAACTCCCAGGTACCTCACACCCAGTTTCTCCTATTGTTAATATCTTACATTACTATGGTACATTCATCAGAATTAATGAGCCAACATTGGTACATTACTGTTAACTAAAATCCACACTTTATTTGAATTTTACTAGTTTTTCTATGTCATTCTTCTGTTTTGAGATCCCATGGAAAATACTACATTACATACAGTCCTCATAGCTTTATAGTCTCCTTTGGCCTGTGAATATAACAAACTTTCCTTGTTTTTTGATGACCTTGACAAATCTTGAGGAGTACCAATCAGATAATTCATAGGAAGTCTCTTAATTGTGCTTTTTTTCTAATATTTTTCTCATAGTGAGACTAGGGTTATCGGTTTAGGGGAGGTCTTCTCTTTTTTTTTTTTTTTTTCATGTGCTGATTATACTTTGTCTAGCTGAGAGTTCAGAAAAAGCTTTTCCATGTGAGGCAACGTTTGGGCTCATCCTGCTTTATTTAGCTCTCCTTGTTCAATCTCACTTAGTGACTGAGATGAAAGCTATTCCAATAACTACCAGAGGGGATGAGATGATGCTAGCAAATAACCATGAAAAACAGAAGAAAATATTTTAGCCTATTTCTCTGAATATGTAAAATTCCTCCCCAAGTATATTTTCCTGACTCTTCTTTCACACCAAATACAACCGCTCACCACATATTACTCTTCAGTATATTTCTTTCATTTTGTATACAAAAAGGTCAATCTGAAAATATACATCAAACCTGAATGAAAACATCCTCTATTCCTATGCAACATACCAGTGCTTGAAGTTTTCTCTTCCAGCATTATTTGTTTAATAGAAATATTTTCCATACCACCTGGTTCTGGCAGAAAGTCAAAATTTGCATTTATATGAGGTAGTTTATCAAATATAACATACAGAAGTCTGTTAAGTACACATTGCATTTTGTTTGTGAGAAAATCTGTTTGTATTTAATGTAGTTTTTAAATTAACCTTAATGAAAGCTTCTGAAAATTGTTGTTCTAAGCATTTGAAATATGCAACAAGAACGGGTGGAAGACATAAACATGTTTTCCATTATATGTTATCAGATAGCCCAAAATTACTACAAAGAATAATGTGGGACTATGTTAAATTAGAAAGATAAGCAAGCATTTAGTTAAAAGCAAAGGTCTTTAGAAGAGGAAAGCATCTAACACAGTTAACCCCAAACATCTTACAACAATCTTCAGTCAGAGGCATTTTAACATTTTTCGGTTAGAATGTTATCTACTATATACAGAAACAGATTATTTGCACCAAAATTTAAGATTTCATTTCTCTTAATCTAAGATCTGCCAAATACTCAAAGACTCACCCAAGGTTTTCGGAAGTGCTAAAAGACAGGTAATTGGAACATGAACCTATCTGGCCGTGTCTCTTAATAGTCCATTCTATTATTGTTTTTCTACTGTCTTTTCACTACTTACAATATTGCCCTTAGTAACTTTTTGAATTTTAACATATCCCAGTGATTTTCACCTAGAGGACTCCCCAACAGTGAATACAAGATTAATATTTATTTCTAGTAGGCCTGTTTTTTATCAGTTCTGGAAAACTCAAGTGTCTTTACATCTTGAGACACTTGAATCTCTACTTGTTTCCCTCCTATCTTTGCTATATAAAAGGAAATACTCAGTACTTTCAGATGGTGAATTTTTTCAATTAAAGCTAGATATCCAGATATTGTACACAATCACACAACTTTTAAATGCTAGAAACTAGCTTAAAATATTTTATGTATTGTGTAAGTCAAACAAATATGGCTGGTGCCAGTTTGCAAGCTGTGATATAAAGTACAATAAATAACGAAAGTTAAGGATCTCCTATTTCAAGCAAAAGCTGGGAAAATGACTTTTTCCTTCAGCAAATATTATATTCCTTTGCATGGAAAGCCATGGGATATTTAGAAATAAATCAGATGTTATTCAGAGGTTTGCTCTTCAATGCTTACAGCATTTGACAAAGTCTGGGTTATGGTCCTTAATCATAGAATTTGCTACACCTTTGATCACAAATATCTTTGAAGCCATTGAAGCACTGTTCTGACAATTTAAAAAAAATCTTACAACAGAGTTTTTATGCAATAAATTCCATCTTTGAGTAAACTATTCAACAGTTCTAGTTTCCTAAGCTTTTCACCTCCTAACCTTAAAAGTATTTATTTATAATTTTTATCATATGGAAGCCTGATCTAAAATATTTGATTTAGTAGAACTATACACAGAGGGTTTGATGCTTCATATATTTCTCTCTGATTTGTCATCTGTTCAAAGTGCATTTTGCTCTTAACCATCATATGTAGCAGTGACTTCTTGGATTAGTGTCCAGGTAGCTTTGGTTGGGAGAGAGAGACCTATGTGAAGCTGTGTATTTCTATGCTAAGATCTGTCCAAAAAAAAAAAAAAAAAAAAAAAAAAAAAAGCAGTGTGCCCCACACTCTTTCCTTACAGGCACAAAGGTGGAAAAAGTTCCTAAAATTTTACTGCTCCCTCCATCTTCATCAGGCCCCTCTATCAACAAAGAAATTGATAGAACTGGATATGAATCCTAGACCTCTTCCCTCCTGGACCCCAGCTTAACACAGTCCTACGAGGGATAGGCTTTGAGTTCTTTGCCACATCTACTCTGTCCTTTGCAAATCGTTCCATATAACAAATTCAACATCTTTAATGTAAGAATGATTTCATACACTGATTATTATTATTTGTAGAATGCATTTGAAGAGTGATTTAACCTGTTTGAGGGAGATGTTAAAGGATAATAGAGTTGTTTAGTAGAGTTTTAGGAGTCAGATATTTTTAAGTGTAAATAAGTTTTCTTGTAAATCTTTTCACCCTAAATTATATGAGAATTCAATCTTAAAATATAATGTAGAACCATCCCAGCAGGTCTGGGAGAAATTATACCTTTGTACACATGCAAATGTGTGGTTTTGTCTATTAAAACTGGTAAGAAGGCACATGGAACACATGTTCATGTATTAGTACAGAACTTAAAGTATCATAAAAACTCATATAAATAACTTCAGAAACTTCGGCACAGTTTTTATAATAATCTCAGGGATAGAAAACGCTTGACCTGTGTCTATAGTTATGATCTTTAAAAAACAGCCATGTTGAGTAGATAAAATGAATAAACTTAAATTGGATCATACACTGGGCTAGAACATAAAAGATTAAAATCCAATTTCTCCATATTACAAACATCAAATGCCATTATTATAGTATGCAAACAGTGTAAAATGGCAATTGTACCAGAAAAGGTATACACATTCACAGTTTTAAAGAGGACAATACTAGTTTGAGGTGTATATTTTTGCATACCTTAATTAATATAATTTATTTTATTGTTTTTTGTCATTCTAATATAACACATAAAATGTTACTAATACTTCCATGCCTATTTTCTAGATAGATTAGTAGCACCTTGGCTAGTAAAGAATTTTATGAATTGAAATGTATTTTAAAGTCTGATAAAGTTTAAAGTCAGATAAAACTGAGTTTCTTATTAATCTTATCAGTGTTGAAGGTTTGTGGTCCATGAACCATATGCATTTGAATCACCTAACAATACTTGTTAAAAACATAAACCCTTGGGCACCATGCTGGAATTCACATTCTTGCCATCACCAGTTGGTTTTCTTGCACAGAAGGAATTAAGAACTACTGGTTTACATATCAAGAAATCATTATGATGAGTTCATTACTTCTCCAATGGGTGTCAGAAATCCTTCATAGCAAGGTAGCATTTCATCATTAGCATGTTCGCTGCATTGAGATGCTTCTCTTTGCTAACCATTATCTTAGAGCCACTAGATTTTCTCTAAGAAACTCATTTGATATTTTTCCATTTTCTGTGAAGTACCTATTTACATCAGTTAGAGAATTCTGTTTTTTAAAAATGTATGTTTATAATATCTCTTTCATACCCCATATCTTTCCAAAAAGAATGTCAGGTGACTTGATATAGTATAAATGGTTACAAAATTAAATTTTGGCAGTTCATTTCTTCTCTCTGAATGTTTAAGAAAAAATATATCCTATTATGCTTTACCTTTCTGGTTTTTGGTCCTTTTCTGATTTTTGATCCTTTTTTTGTACCTAGTGTGACAGGGACTTAAAGAATGTCTCTAACTTGCACATCACTCTGGTTACAACAAAGACAAAACCAGTAATTTTCCACTTCAGATATGTTCTTAAAGTGTATTTTATCTTCATACAAAAAAATCTTTTCTAAAATGAAGACATTAATATTTCCACACTTGACCTTTTCTTCTTACAAAGAGAAATGCAAATAATTTAATAATATTATTGCTCATACCCTTTAAGGTTCAAATAACTAGTTATTATATAAAACAGCTAGGTCTAATCTGCTTCAGAAGAAACATATTCTGTTAGTGTACAATAGCTAATATCAGATCACTAATAGATTTAACCTTGTAAGTTCACAGATATTTAAAAGTGTTATGGTTTGAAGGTCAACTTGTTTGTCTTACTGTAAAAGAAAGGCAACAAAATGAATAAAAACTAGAAAGAATTAATTCTTCAAAAAGTTTTTACGAATCAAAACCCTGCAGTTTCACACTGAGAACAAAAGAAGCATATTAAACACCAAAGTTTATCAAGACAAATTAGGTCCCAGTTTCAAATTTTCTTTAATCTTTTGCATCTGAACGTTTTTTTTGCCTCATGCTGTTTTCCCCAGTTAAATGTTAAAATGAATTCTAGCCAATACCATTGACTTCCTCCCTTAAAAATATTGAGACACATAATAAAAAATTAATTACTTCCCCTAATTTCCGTGTGATTCTTTAAAAAGATGTAAAATTCATTTAAAGTAAGTGGTGACTTTGTCTTTGAAGATCACGACAATTAACATGGATCAAAGCTTAGGTTCTGTAACGATGATAGCTTATTAGCATAATGAAATTAACTTAGAGACAAGAATCTTTAATAGGTACAACAAAAACGCTTTAATAATACTTGCAGAAAATTATGTATTTGCTAGAAGTACAACAGTTTCAGATTTTCTATCCAATTAATAAGTTGTTAATTAACTCCTTTTACAAACAATGTGCACTTTAAGTTAACATCTGCCCATTGGAATAGTCTGTCTATTGTGCTTCATTTTTTGGAAGGATATTGCAGTTTTGCCAATGGTACTTTGTATTTTTTTATTATTAAGAAAATTCAAGTTTACCCTTCCATACTGTAGGTCCAGTATTTTCATCATTAAAATAAAAGAAGGCTTAATTTCATACCTTGGGAAGGGAATGAAGATGTCAATGTATGATTGCATCATGCAGGAGGTTTACCTTCAGGTCCTCTGCATTTCGAGGACAGATATTTTTTTTGAAAATCTTTGAGGTCTCTATAAAATTTGACCTCCTGTTTCAAGCCAAGAATTAAAAACTCATTTATTAAAAATAATATAAATAATTTTGGTCTCAGTGTACATGTTGGAAACCACCTGGATTTACAGATAACTAAAAGAATGCTTTATTTCCAGCCTCTCGTCTTAAAAATTATGCTTTATTCAAGTGCTGTTTAAAAATGTACTTTGTCATTTATTTTGCCATTCATTCATTAAGCCAATTTATTGAGCGCTAATATTTACTGAGTGTGCCATGCACTATGAGTCTCCCAATACTAAAAGGAAGAGGAGTTGTGTTGTTATAGGTGGTTTTTCACTACTGCTGGTGTTACTGTCATTGATTTTCTCTTTGTCCACGTAGCAGAAATAAGTACTGTCTCCAGGTCCTCTTCCTCTATTATACCTGATTTATCTTTCTGACACAAGTGAGCATAATCCAAAACCAAAATCAATACTCAACAGATGGACGATATTTTTCATATTAAAATTTAAGGAGGAATTTCTCGCTATTATACACCCACCCTCCACCTCCAAAAAGCCCTTCCTCTTCTACATCCATATAGGAAATCTGTGTGTTTTCCAGTTTGTATATGTTGGTAGTACTCTTTCTAAGTATTTTCTGCTCTGGATTCAGAAATTTGTGAATAGGCTCTGATCCCAAAATTTTTATGCTGCTTCCAATCCACATCATCAGTTCTGGTATCCCTGGTAAATACCAGGTCCCCTGGCTGCCTCTACCTTTTCTATCAGATATGCGCCCAAACTGGAAATATAGAAATAGGGCTCAGAGCAGACATACAGAGAGAAATACCAGGAGACTAGGAATCTTATGAAGGTTAATGATGCAATGGAGACAAAACTTTGCGATGCTTTCAACTCCAGCCCTCAGAATTGATTGAATTATGGTTTGAGTGAATTAAAACAAAACAGCCTATGAAACCCATCTTTTGGGGGGGATCAGCTGATAGCTCTCACTCCCTACCTGAGCTCTAAGAATATTTTGTACCTTTGTTTTGAAACTTACCAAATTCTATCTCATATGTATAGCTATTTTCGGAGGTATCTTATCACACTGCTCAACTATTCTTGGGGCCCTGTTAAAAACAACAAAAAAGAAAGTACGTTGGGTCCTAAACTATAGTACGATGAAATGTTTGGAGAAATACCCTGACTTCTCTCTTCTTCTCATCCTCCAATCTCCCACCAATAACTCCAATTGGCCAAAGTTTACTAGAAGCTCAGTGGACAGAAGAGCCTGGGAAATGTACTTTGCAGAGATCAGCCACTTTTTGATGGAGCAGAGCAGGATAAAGGCACTAAATGGATATGAGAATGACTGGCACAATTTCATAAATGATAACTTCTTATTAACTGCAGATATTAGATACAAGAGAACATTACTAAAATAGAATCTTCACTGCTTTTCTTACCAATTCTGGGGTACTCTAAAGCCCACCACCATTCAGCTTGAATGGCCTTCTTTCTGAAACATGTGACAGATCATATCAGTCCCCTCAATTCTACATCCTTCAATTCATTCTCATGCTTTATAATATAAATCTTAGTTTATATAGTTTATCACACAGACCCTTTGTGCTTTGTGTCCCTTTCACCCCTAGCTAAAATATACCCTCTGGCCCAACCTAAGTCATTTAAATTTTAGAAGGCTTCAAGCTTTTGCAGACCACTATATCTCAGAATGGGTTCTTGGGTTCTTCTGCTTGGAATGTCAGTAACCTCTCACCACCTACCACCACCATAGCCATCACCATCTTTTTTTTTTTTCATTAGTATAACTCTTATATCCTTCAAAACTTAATCTCCATGTGCCTTGTATGACTAGGGGCCTCTTTGTGCTCTGCTTGAGCTCTAGGAATACCTCTGTTGATACATTTCCCTGTAATAATTGTTTATATTTCATAACCAGTATCCCAGGCAGGATTTTAAGTACACGAAAATTGAGGACTACACCTCCTTAATTTTGAACTAATGTCTATCACATAGCAGGGAAACAATAAAACATTGTTGAATTGGTGACTGAATGAATGAGTAATCCCTTCTTTGACCACATTAGGTAACAGCATATTCATTTTATACATCCTATAAAGACACTCAACAAAATGAAGCAAAATTTCATTTTGTCATCTATAATGTAAGTGGAAGTTGCTCCTTAAAGATATTTTTAAACAGTAATTAAACTAGTTTGAAATGGTCTCCTCTAAATAAAAATAGATTTAGTCTATTTCTTTTTCATCAAGCATTCTCTTTTACTATAATCCTTTCCCTCTTTACATGAGTGTTGCCACTCCTCACTTTCTAAGGTTTTATACAGCTGTGTCCTGGATTTGAATTTCCCTTGATGACCCTGTTCTTTTAATGTTGCTTTTCTTGTTTGTTTTCAGAATAATTTATGTTTCACACTTAATTTGCATGTTTTTTTCTAATTTCATGGTTTGAACAAGAATATAGTTTTCTGGTCTCATATGACAAGACAGCAGGATAATGTACTGTACTTATTGGAGGCTGGGAAACAGTGATTTAAAAAATTCTTTTTTTTTCTTGTCGCATTCCCTCTTATGCTAAAATTCTTTGTTTCTTTGAAACGTATACTGCCATAAAATGGAATGAACCTGGTGGGCATTCATGTTGGGCTTAATGAAAATATTTAATCATATTTTTCTTTATGTTATATACCTGTGATAAGAACAAATTCCAAATATTAAGGGATGTATTAAATATGAATTTTTAGAGATTCCATGTTCCCTTTACTCAGTTTTCCCCGGTGGTATCATCTTGCAAAACCATAGTACAATATCACAACCAAGATATTGACACTGATACAGCCAAGATACAGAACATTTCTATCACTGCTAAAATTACTCACATTTCTCTTTATAGTCTTCATGCCCTCCCTCACTCTTAAACTGTGGCAACCACTAATCTGTACCCTATTTGTATAATTTTGTCATTTCAAGAAGGTTATGTAAATGAAATCATTCAGTATGTAACTTTTTGGGATTGGCTTTTTTTCATTGTGTAATACTCTGGAGGTTTACCCAAGTTGTTCTGTGTGTCAGTTCATTCATTTTATAATTTCTGAATAGTATTCCATGCACCTAACACTGTTTAGCCATTCATCTACTGAAGAACATTCTGGTTATTTCCAATATTTGGTTATTATGAATAACAACGCTATGAACATTTGTATAGAAGTTACTGTGTAAACATGGGTTTTTTTGGTTTGTTTTTTTGGGTTTTTTTTTAGCATTTTACTCTATTTGCTTTATTGTTTGCTGTTTCTCTTCCATATACATCAAGATCGACATGTATTCACACATACACACACAAATAATATATATATATATATATATATATATAACATTTTTCTGAACGATTCAAGAGTAAGTTACTTGTGTAAAGCCCTTCACCCCCAAATATTTCAGTGAGCATTTCCTCTAAATAATAATATTTTCTTACACTTACACAGTAGAGTTTTCAACTTCAGGAAATTTAATATTGATACAATATTTTTATCCAAGCAAACAACCATATGCCAATTTTTTAGCTGACCTAATAATTTCCTATGTAGCATTAATTCTTTAATTTTTGAATTATATTTTATTTTTTTATACAGCAGGTTATTAGTTATCCATTTTACACATATTAGTGTATCTATGACAATCCCAATCTCCCAATTCATCACACCACCACCACCCAACCCCCTCGCGCCCACCCCCGCCTCGGCCGCTTTACTCCCTTGGTGTCCATACGTTTGTTCTCTACATCTGTGTCTCAACTTCTGCCCTGCAAACCAGTTCATCTGTACGATTTTTCTAGGTTTCACATATAGGCGTTAACATACGATATTTGTTTTTCTCTTTCTGACTTACTTCACTCTGTATGACAGTCTCTAGATTCATCCACGTCTCTACAAATGACCCAGTTTCATTCCTTTTTATGGCTGAATAATATTCCATTGTATTGTATATATGTACCACAACTTCTTCATCCATTCGTCTGTCGATGGGCATTTAGGTTGCTTCCATGACCTGGCTATTGTGAACAGTGCTGCCGTGAACATTGGGGTGCATGTGTCTTTTTGAATTATGGTTTTCTCTGGGTATATGCCCAGTACTGGGATTGCTGGATCATATGGTAATTCTATTTTTAGATTTTAAGGAACCTCCATACTGTTCTCCATAGTGGCTGTATCAATTTACATTCCCACCAACAGTGCAAGAGGGTTCCCTTTTCTCCACACCCTCTCCAGTACTTGTTGTTTCTAGATTTTCTGATGATGTCCATTCTAACTGGTGTGAGGTGATACCTCACAGTAGTTTTGATTTGCGTTTCTCTAATAATTAGTGATGTTGAGCAGTTCATGTGCTTCCTGGCCATCTGTATGTCTTCTTTGGAGAAATGTCTATTTAGGTTTTCTGCCCATTTTTGGATTGGGTTGTTTGTTTTTTTAATATTGAGCTGCATAAGCTGTTTATATATTTTGGAGATTAATCCTTTTTCCATTGATTCATTTGCAAATATTTTCTCCCATTCTGAGGCTTGGCTTTTCGTCTTGTTTATGATTTCCTTTGCTGTGCAAAAGCTTTTAAGTTTCATTAGGTCCCATTAGTTTTTTCTGTTTTTATTTCCATTACTCTGGGAGGTGGATCAAAAAAGATCCTGCTGTGATATATGACAAAGAGTGTGCTTCCTATGTTTTCCTCTAAGGGTTTTAGAGTGTCCGGCCTTATGTTTAGGTCTCTAATCCATTTTGAGTTTATTTTTGTGTATGGTGTTAGGGAGTGTTCCAATTTCATTCCTTTACATGTAGCTGTCCAGTTTTCCCAGCACCACATATTGAAGAGACTGTCTTTCCTCCACTGTATATCCTTGCCTCCTTTGTCATAGATTAGTTGACCATAGGTACGTAGGTTTACCTCTGGGTTTTCTATCCTGTTCCATTGTTCTATATTTCTGTTTTTGTGCCAGTACCATATTGTCTTGATTACTGTATCTTTGTTGTATAGTCTGAAGTCTGGGAGCCTGATTCCTCCAGCTCCATTTTTTTCCCTCAAGACTGCTATGGCTATTCAGGGTCTTTTGTGTCTCCATACAAAGTTTAAGATTTTTTGTTCTAGTTCTGTAAAAAACGCCATTGATAATTTGATAGGGATTGCATTGAATCTGTAGATTGCTTGGGTAGTATAGTCATTTTCACAATATTGAGTCTTCCAATCCAAGAACATGGTATATCTCTCCATCTGTTGGTATCATCTTTAATTTCTTTCCTCAGTGTCTTATAGTTTTCTGCATACAGGTCTTTTGTCTCCTTAGGTAGGTTTATTCCTAGGTATTTTATTCTTTTTCTTGCAGTGGTAAATGGGAGTGTTTCCTTAATTTCTCTTTCAGATTTTTCACCATTAGTGTATAGGAATGCAAGAGATTTCTGTGCATTAATTTTGTATCCTGCAACTGTACGAAATTCATTGATTAGCTCTAGTAGTTTTCTGGTGGCATCTTTAGGATTCTCTATGTATAGTATCATGTCATCTGCAAACAGTGACAGTTTTACTTCTTGTTTTCCAATTTGTATTCCTTTTATTTCTTTTTCTTCTCTGAGGTGTTAAAAGTGAGGTGTTAAAGTCCCCCACTATTATTGTGTTACTGTCTATTTCCTCTTTTATAGTTGTTAGCAGTTGGCTTATGTATTGAGGTGCTCCTATGTTGGGTCCATATATATTTATAATTGTTATATCTTCTTCTGGGATTGATCCCTTGATCATTATGTAGTGTCCTTCCTTGTCTCTTGTAACATTCTTTATTTTAAAGTCAATTTTATCTGATATGAGTATTGCTACTCCAGCTTTCTTTTGATCTCCATTTGCATGGAATATCTTTTTCCATCTTCTCACTTTCAGTCTGTATGTGTCCCTAGGTCTGAAGTGGGTCTCTTGTAGACAACATATATATGGGTCTTGTTTTTGTTTCCATTTAGCCAGCCTGTGTCTTTTGGTTGGAGTGTTTAATCCATTCATGTTTAAGGTAATTATCGATATGTATGTTCTTATTACCATTTTCTTAATTGTTTGGGGGGTTTTTTGTAGGTCCTTTTCCTCTCTCATGTTTCCCACTTAGAGAAGTTCCTTTAGCATTTGTTGTAGAGCTGGTTTGGTGGGGCTGAATTCTCTTAGCTTTTGCTTGTCTGTAAAGCTTTTGATTTCTCCATTGAATCTGAATGAGATCCTTGCCCAGTAGAGTATTCTTTGCTGTAGGTTCTTCCCTTTCATCACTTTAAGTACATCATGCCACTCCCTTCTGGCTTGTAGAGTTTCTGCTGAGAAATCAGCTGTTAACCTTATGGGAGTGCCCTTGTATGTTATTTGTCATTGTTCCCTTGCTGTGTTCAATAATTTTTCTTTGTCTTTAATTTTTGCCAATTTGATTACTATGTGTCTCTGCGTGTTTCTCCTTGGGTTTATCCTGTATGGGGCTCACTGCACTTTCTGGACTTGGGTGACTAGTTCCTTTCCCATGTTAGGGAAGTTTTCGACTATAATCTCTTCAAATATTTTCTTGGGTCCTTTCTCTCTCTCTTCTTCTTCTGGGACCCCTATAATGCATACGTTGTTGTGTTTAATGTTGTCCCAGAGGTCTCTTAGTCTGTCTTCATTTCTTTTCATTCTTTCTTCTTTTTTCTGTTCCGCAGCAGTGCATTCCACCATTCTGTCTTCCAGATCACTTATCAGTTCATCTGCCTCAGCTATTCTGCTATTGATTCCTTCTAATGTAGTTTTCACTTCCGTTATTGTATTGTTCATCTCTGTTTGTTTATTCTTTAATTCTTCTAGGTCTTTTCTAAACATTTCTTGCAACTTCTTGATCTTTGCCTCCATTGTTTTTCCGAAGTCCTGGATCATCTTCACTATCATTATTCTGAATTCCTTTTCTGGAAAGTTGCCTATCTCCACTTCATTTAGTTTTTTTTCTGGGGTTTTCTCTTGTTCTTTCATCTGGTACATAGCCCTCTGCCTTTTCATATTGTCTGTTTTTCTGTGAATGTGGCTTTTGTTTCACAGGCTGCAGGATTTTGGTTCTTCTTCCTTCTGCTGTCTGCCCTCTGGTGGATGAGGCTATCTAAGAGGCTTGTGCAAGTTTCCTGATGGAAGGCACTGGTGGTGGGTAGAGCTGACTGTTGCTCTGGTGGGCAGAGCTCAGTAAAATTAATCTGCTTGTCTGCTGAGGAGTGGGGCTGGGTTCCCTCCCTGTTGGTTGTTTGGCCTGAGGCAACCCAACACTGGAGCCTACCCAGCCTCTTTGGTGGGGTTAATGGTGGACTCTGGGAGGGCTCACGTCCAGGATCACTTCCCAGAACTTCTGCTGCCAGTGTCCTTGTCCTCATGGTAAGACACAGCCACTCCCTACCTCTGCAGGAGAGCCTCCAACACTAGCAGGTAGGTCTGGTTCAGTCTCCTATGGGGTCACTGCTCCTTCCCCTGGGTCCCGACGTGCACACTACTTTGTGTGTGCCCTCCAAGAGTGGAGCCTCTGTTTCCCCCAATTCTGTCAAAGTGCTGTAATCAAATCTCGCTAGCCTTCAATGTCTGATTCTCTAGGATTTCCTCCTCCCGTTGCTGGATCCCCAGGTTGGGAAGCCTGACGTGGGGCTCAGAACCTTCACTGCAGTGGGTGGACTTCTGCGGTATAAGTGTTCTCCAGTTTGTGAGTCACCCACCCAGCAGTTGTGGGATTTGATTTTGTTGTGATTGCTCCCCTCCTACTGTCTCATTGTGGCTTCTCCTTTGTCTTTGGATGTGGGGTATCTTTTTTGGTGAGTTCCAGTGTCTTCCTGTTGATGATCGTTCAGCAGTTAGCTGTGATTCCAGTGCTCTTGCAAGAGGGACTGAGAGCACATCCTTCTACTCCGCCATCTTGAACCAATCTCGTCTTAATTTTTTAAACATGAGTTTTTATTTCTCAGGGATAAATGCCCAGAAGTGAAATTACTGGGTTGTATGGTTTTTCCATGTTTAATTTCCTTAAATTGCAAAACTTTTTATAGAGTGGCTGAACCATTTTACTTTTCCACCAGCAACATATGAGTAATCCAATTTTTCATCATCTTCACGAGCATTTAGTTTTACCACTATTTTTAAATTTCAGTCATTCTGTAGGTATGTGATGATATCTTGTATTTTTATTTTGCATTTCCCTAATGACTAATTATGTTGAACATTACTGAATGAACCTATTTGCCATGTGTATATCCTCTTCAGTGAAATGTCTGATTATGTCTTTTGCCTATTTTCTAATTAGATTGCTTGGGTTTTTACTGTTAAATTTTAAGAGTTCCTTACATGTTCTAGAGAGTATTCTTTGGTAAGATATATGGTTTGCAAATATTTTCTCCAAGTCTGTGGCGTGTTTGTTTTTTCATCCTCTTAAAAGCATCTTTGGCAGAACAAAAGTTTTTAATTTTGATGAAATACAATTAATTCAGTTTTCCTTCTAGGGATCATGCTTTTAGATCCCAAATATTTTCTTCTATAATTTTTCCAAAAGTTTCATAATTTTATGTTTACATTTAAGTCAATGATGCATTTTGAGATAATTTTTATTTTAGATATAAAGTCTTGGTCAAGGTTATATTTTTGCCTATTGTCATTCAATTGCTCCAGCACCTTTTGTTGAAAAGGCCATCCTTCCTCCATTAAATTGTTTTTGCATCTTTTAAAAATTCAGTTGAGCATACTTGTGTGGATCTAATTCTGGATTCTTTATTGTATTCCATTGACCTATATGTATGTTCACCAACGCCACAGTCTTGAGTGCTTTAGCTATATAATAATTTTTGAAATTCTGTAGACTGATTTCTCCCTTTTCATTCTCTTTTTACAAAAATTGTGTTAACTATTCTAGTTCCTTTGCCTTTCCATATAAATTTCACAATAATCTTCTCTATATCTACAAAATAATTTTGTTGGCATTTTAATAACAATTGCATTAAACCTATATATCAATTTGAACACAATTGAAATCTTTATTATGTTGAGTCTTCCAATCCATGAGCACAGTTTATCTGTCTATTTATTTAGATCTTCGGTATCTTTCAGCAGCATGTTGTATTTTTCAGCATATAAGTCCTGTACATGTTGTTTTAGGTTCACACCTAAGTATTTCTCTCTTTTTTTGAGCAGTTGTGTCATTGTGTTTTTACTTTTGGTGGCCAATATGTTCAGTGTTAGCACACAGAAAGACAGTTCCTTTTTGGACATTTATCTTGTATCCGTCAGACTTGCTGAACTCACTTATTTTCTACGAGTTTTTAAGAAGAATCTTAGGAATTTTCTATGTAGACAATCATGTCATCTGCAAAGAGGAAGAGTTTTATTTCTTCCTTTCCAACCTGTATGGCATTTATTTCCTTTGCCAACCTTATTGCACTGGCTAGGACTTAGCACTATGTTGAATAACAATAGTGAAAGCAGATATGCTTGCCTTGCTCCTGACTGTAAGGGAAAAGCAGTCTAATTCTTTATCATTAAGTATTGGCTGTAGGTTTTTTATAGGTGCTCTTTATCATATTGAAGAAATTTCCCTCTATTCCTATTTTTCTAAGAGTTTTTGTCATGAATGGCTATTGAATTTTGTCAAATGCTTTTTTCTGTATCAGTTGATATGTTCATATGCTTTTTCTACTTTAGCCTGTTAATATAGATTATATTAATAGTTTTTTTAATATTGAAGCAATCTTACATCACTGTAATAAACCCCACTTAGTCATGGCATATAATTATTTTTATATACTGCCTAATTCTGTTTGCTAACCTTATGTTAAAAATTTTCGTGTCTGACTCATGAGGGATATCAGACCATAGTTTTCTTTTTCTTTACTGTCTTTATCTAGTTTTGGTATTAGTGTAATGTCAGCTTAATAAAATGAATTGGCATATATTCCGTGTCTTCTCTTTTCTGGAAGAGATTGTGTATAATTTCTGTTAATTCTTTTTTAAAATTCAGTGGAATTCCCCAGTGAAATGATTTGGGCCTGGCAATTTCTCTTTCATGGGTTTTAAAATTATGAATTCAATTTTCTTAATAGTTACAGGACTATTCAAATTATCTATTTCATATTTGGTAATTTGTGGTAGTTTATGCTGTTCAAGAAATTGGTCCATTTCATCTAAGTTGCCAAATTTATCTGAGAAGATTTGTTCATAGCATTCTATTATTTTTCTTTTGATGTCTGCAGGGTCCATAGTTAAATACCCTATTTATTAATGCTATTGGTAAATTTTGCCTTCTCTCTTTTTTCTTTGTCAGTTGGTAAATTTTATTGATCTTTGCAAAAAAAAAAAAAAAAGCAGGTTTTTGCTTCATTGTTTTACTCATTTCTGTTTCATTTATTTCTGCTCTTATTTTCATTATTTCCTTCTATCTGGTTACTATAAGTATATTTGATCTTCTCTTTCTAGATTCTTAAGTAGGAGTAAAAATTATTGATTTGAGATTTCCTCTTTTCTCATGTAAGTATTTAGTGCTACAAATTTCCCTCTCATTGCTGGTTTAGCTGTGTCACATAAATGTTTGGTATATTGAATTTTCATTTTTATTCAGTTTGATAAATATCTTTTTGAGACTTTCTTTTTGACCCATAAATTATTTAGAAGTCTGCTGTTTCTAAGTATTTGGAGAATTTCCTGTTATTTTTCTGGTTTTGATTTCTAGTTTGATTTTATTTGGGTCAGAGAACAAATTTTGTATAATTTCAATTCTTTTAACATTACCAAGATTGTTATATGGCCCAAGATATGGTATATTTTCCTGTCCTATTCCCCCTGTCCTTCCAGGACTCCATAATATAACAGATCTTTAGCTATTGTCCTAGAGGCCTTAAGTCTCTGTTGATTTTTTTTCTCCAGTCTATTTTCTCTTCATTATTCAAATTGGGAAATTTTTATTGTCTATATTCAACTTCACTGATTCGTTATTCCCTCCTTTCTGCTGTTGAGCCCATTTACTTATACTGTTTTTAATTTAATTTTTCAATTCTAAATTGCTATTTCGTTTTTCTTTTGTGTTCTATTTATATGCTGAAATTTTCTATCTCTTTACTAAGATTTTAAAAATTTGTTTCAACTGTGTATTTAATTGGTCACTGAAGCATTTTTATGCTGACTGTTTTTAAAATCTTTTGTCAAATAACTCTGAAGTTTCTGCAGATATTCTTGGTATTGGCATTTAATAATTGTCTTTTTTCATTCTAGCTGAGACCTGCCTGGACCTTGGTAGGACTAGTTATTTTTTATTGAACTTGGACTTCGGGTTATCATGTTATGAAACTCTGGATATTATTTAAATCTTTGATTTCTGCTGCCTTCCTCTCAGACCGCTCCAACAAGGGAGTATGGGGCACACTACATCACTACTAGTTTGGGATAGCAGTCCCAATTCCCCACTCAGCCTCTGTTCACACTCAAGGGGGTTTGAAATCACACGGTGCCCAGGTGGTATCAGTAGAGTCCCAGCAGATAGCCAGAACTCCCACCCCTGCCCAGGAGCACTAGGGAGCACTTCTATAACTTTTTATAACACATCTGTACCTAAAATGATACAAGCACATCCAAGTCTAGACACTTCAATGATAATATCTTCAAATAATTAATAGTCATCACTAGTAAAAAAAAATCAGAAACAGGTGTTACAACTTTAAAATCAATGTTTAAAACCGTTCAAAAATTAAAACAGTTAAAAATTAGAGTTAGTGAATCTGAAAGGTCTTCCATTTATTGACACATGTAATGCTGAAATTTCTTTTAATACTTTTGAATCCAACAGAATTTTTCCCATCAAGATCCAATTTATGAACATACATATTATTAGTGCAGTTACCGTACAGCTAGCATGACAAAAATCAAAAGAGCAGAACTAGTCCACAATAAGACAGATGAATTCAATATACAGAAAACAATGGTAGGGCCACTCCCCTCAGCTCTGACTCCAACTCACTGCCAATCAACCAACCGAGTTCCCACCCCAGGCACAACTGGGGCTACATAATTTCCTCCCTGGAAATCTGAAATAAATTCCAAAAGATCTTTATTCAAAATGGACACAGTGAGCTCTGCAACTGGACACTGAAGTAGTTGTCTCCTACCTTCACTGCTGAGCCTGGAGCACCACAGCAAAGGAGCAGATACCAGATGTTACTCTCCTGCTGACCATCTGTGGGTTTTCACTGTAAGACCCAGCCTGGCAGGGTGTTTAAGGCCAAATATATACAGCCTACAGGCAACAGGCCAAGAAGTCTAGTTATTCTGGTCCTGACCAGACAGGGGCTCACCAGCCTGTGCTGTACTGAGCACATAGGGTTCCACTAGATTATGTAACTTCATGTGCCCAAAACCATACACAATCTGAAAGCATGCCATTTTTTCTTCTAGCATGACAAAATGCTCATCTCATATGGCAGAAGACAAGCAAACATTCGCAGTAAGGTGAATGTTTTTAAAAACAAATTCCGTTTTCCTACAGATATTATGATAAGTCATGGGGCATAAAATCCTCAAAATGTTCATCGTGATGGAATACTTACAAGCCTTTCAAGATTTGATAAGAAAAAGACAGAGCTATTGGCCAGACCCATGAACACTAGTTAGCCAATATCAAGGGAAGCACTGAAATTTCTAAGAGCTTTAGTCACTGAGCAGATCATTTTTTCCCAGGTACCCTGAAGTACTGCTTAGCTAGTTACAAAATCACCACTTCATCGTGCCTATCGTGTGACCTTCTCCTAAACTGAGCAGTTAATTGACCCTCTCTCTCTCTCTCTCTCTCTCTCTTTAAAACAGGGGTTCTTGGCATTTCTAGGTTCTCAACAAAGTTTTCAAGGGTACATCTTGAACAAAAATCACTGGACATTGTATTTTTCATGAAGTCTATTTTAAAAACGTGTTACATTATACTTTTTATACTTATTTTTCAAAAATGTTTACTGTTGATAAATGAGAGAATTATAATAAGAGATATTATATTTTCATTGTTCTTTTCATTAAATAGAAAATTGCTAATTCTACATCAGTCCTTATTTTTATTTAATTTTACTGGTCTATAATGTACAAGTCAGGGAGACATGTTACAGAATAACTATTATCATTTCTTTTGCCTTGCACACAATTCAGACACTATTTCAAAATTAATTTTCCAAATTCAAGATTAAAAAGAATGGGCTAAAAGATGTAACAACTAAAAGAATGGAAGTCAAATAATGTCCTTTGCAGGTTGTTTTCATATTTAAGAGTAGCAAAGCTGTTGTGTGAAAACTGTCTATAAAAATATATCCAAAACAAAAATAATAAAACAAAAACATCAAGAGGCCCAACCTATGGGATGGCCTGAAATATCATTACGTGCCAAATGACTGGTGTTTTTTGGAGGTGCACAAACTGATGCAATCCCTGTTAGCACAACACAGCAACTGGAGTTACATCTTGGCATTCCTTCAGAGGGGTCCCCATTGACAGCTATAGAAACAAATTAGTTCTCACTTTGTTTTTAATTTTAGTTGTCACTAACAATGCCTCCACCTTCTGGCTTAGCATCTCAGTATTAACTTACAGGCATGAACAGGAAATTAATCAAGGAATGTGTGGGGATTTATTTTCCAGCAGCTGAGATATTGAAGGTGAGGTCAGAGAAAATACTTGTTGGTATGGGACAGTAATTAGGTTCAGACAGAAGGTACAGAACTGCAATCTTAGCTACAACTGTTCATAGCTGGTGTCTCATCTCAATTAATGAAATTATATATATATATATATATATATATATATATATATATATATATATATATATATATATATATGGAACCACAAGAGTATATTGAGTTGAAGATTCTTAACAGTCCAGACTGGGGCTGTCTTGTCTGCACTGCTGATACCTTCAAAGATGACAAGTATCTTGTTCCCGAAAATGCTATTTGTTTTGTGCTTTGCTGCTGCTTCTTCGGCTTCCCCTTCTCCTTCCCCTGCTCCTTCTCCTTTTCCTTCTTCTTCTTCTTCCTCAATTATTATCTGTCTCTGCTATGTCAAAGCTATGTTCAAGGGGCATGTTTGACCCAAGCAAAACAGAATACTCCTTCTAAATACCATGAATGATAACGGACTGTAAAGGGGATATTGTTCACTTATAAAAGCTGTGAAGTATAAACAAAAGAAAATAGGACTCTGAGTTGAGAGACAAGATTAGTCCTAACTCTCCTGCTATCCAGCTGGATAACTTTGGACGTCCAATGCTTTTATTTCCATTTCTGGACCCTGATGCCAACATTCATTCTATATTTTCTCACAAGGTGTTTGTGAGAAATATATTTCTCTTTTATTATTTAGTTATTAATATAAATTAAACTTTTATTAACATTTTAAAGTATGGAACTTCTAAACAGAAATCTCTTTCCCTTTCAACAGTAGAAATTGTTGTCTCCTTTTACTTTTGGGGGCTATAATCAATATGCCTAATTGGATCTCTGCATTATAATTTTGAGGACAACTGAGGTCTAGACCAGTGAATTTTCAAGGATGAGCACATTAGGTTTACTGGGAATGCAAATGCATGCCTCCCACCCCAGACCTGCTGAGTCAGAATCTCTTAAGTTAGATCTACTCAGGAATCTGTAGTTTTAACAAGCTTGACCAGTGATCCCAACAGTCACTTAAGTCTGAGCAGCGTTGGTCTAGACTGCCTACCGGCAGAGGATAGAGACAGAGCCTAGACTAAACCCATAACCCCAGATTTCTAAATCAGATCTCTTTAAACTACACAAATGTAAACATTTCTATTATCTAAACCACAATTTGACTTTTATGTTGGCTCTTTGGTTTTGTAAAGTGTTGCTATTAGGGAGACCACAACGAAAAAGATTGTGTTGTTTGTTGTCTATAGCTTTTACATATGTTATCTGTATGAGTCCTCAAATAAAAGAAACACTTTTACATTCTTGCAGGCATAACCCTCAACCGTAACTTTCTATGTTTAGTGCACTCGTATACAAAGTCAGAGGTCCTAGATGCTATATTTGTATCTTGACAAAATGTTCAATGAAGGCAAGAAGAGACTCAAGTTTCAAGCCTTCTGTAAACTAGATTCTCAACTATTGAGGTATATGGTGTAGCTATCCTTAAAAGGAAGATTCTTAACTGGAATAATTCCATATGAACAAACTTCTCCTTATCTCAGCAAACAGTTTGCAATACTAAAATGATCTCTCTTGCTCTTTATTGAAATGTTTTGAAATTGAATTGAGTGGGAAAATAAGCAAGAGTTCTGTTCCTCTTGGAGCCATCTGGTCACTGAAAAGTGACCAAACTTCAGAATAATTAGCTTTGGTGATGGTTTTAAGTTCAATGTAAGCCCAGAATATTGCTTCCTTCTGCCCTAAGACTAGTCAGATAAGACTAGAGGAGCTGAAACTTCGGCCAGTCCCCTAATTGCCAGCAATCTTGTCTTTTAACTTTAGTATTCAGAATAAGTACTATTGTTTTCTATACATGTATTACTATTTAAAAAAAGACCTAAATAGACATTTCTCCCAAGAAGATATACAGATTGCCAACAAACACATGAAAGGATGTTCAGCATCATTAATCATTAGAGAAATGAAAATCAAAACTACAATGAGGTATCACCTCACACCAGTCAGAATGGTCATCATCAAAAAATCTACAAACAATAAATTCTGGAGAGAGTGTGGAGAAAAAGGAACCCTCTTGCACTATTGGTGGGAATGTAATTGATACAACCACTATGGAGAACAGTATGGAGATTCCTTAAAAAACTAAAAATAGAACTACCATATGATCCAGCAATCCCACTACTGGGCATATACCCTGAGAAAACCATAATTCAAAAAGAGTCATGTACCACAATGTTCACTGCAGCACTGTTTACAATAAGCCAGGACATGGAAGCAACCTAAGTGTCCATCAACAGATGAATGGATAAAGAAGATGTGATACACACACAGACACACACACACACACACACACACACACACACACACACACACACACACAATGGAATACTATGCAGCCATAAAAAATGAATGAAATAATGACATTTGCAGCAACATGGATGACCCAGAGATTATCATACCAAGTGAAATAAGTGAAAAAGAGAAAGACACATATCATATGATATCACTTATATGTGTAATATAAAATATGAATATGAACTTACTTATGAACTTATGAAACAGTAACAGACTCACAGACATAGAGAACAGACTTGTGGTTACCAAGGGGGAGGGGCCTGGGCGGGGGATGGATTAGGAGTTTGGGATTAGCAGATGCAAACTATTAAATATAGAATGAATAAATGACAAAGTCCTACTGTATAGCACAAGGAATAATAAACCATAATGGAAAAGAATATGAAGAAGAATATATATATACACATATATATGTATAAAACTGCACCACTTTGTTGTACACCAGAAACTAACACAATACTATAAATCAACTATACTTCAATTAAAAAATTTTTTCTAAAAAGTGAGAAATTGAGAAACCCATAGCATTTACCTACCTCAAGATGTTGACATCCTAAATTCTAATTTTCTTACTTCTTTAACTTCCTCATCATGCTGTCTTCTGTCACCGCAAGACACACTCTATCAGAAATAAAACAGAAAAACAACTGCTTAAGGATTCATTATGTACTAGAAATTGTGTCTAATCAAATTGTATTAAATTCCTTTGCAAATAAAAACAATATTTCCCAGGGACCTGACCAAAGTATTTTAAGGAGAATTTAAAAATTACAAATACAATATCAAAATAGACATAAAATGTTTATATAAATACTATATCCTTCTAAGCATTCATAAAAATCCCCTCTTTCTAGAGTATTCAAATGAAACACAAATACATAACTCAATAATAACAATAATAAATAACTCAATACAAGAATAAAGAAATGGAGAATGGTGGAATACAGTAAGACAATAACAGGTAAACATTTTCAATCAATTTAATTATCAACTTCTTTCATCCACAAAATTACATCTGTGTATTTGGGCCTATAAAAAGTAAGATGGTCTGAAATCTAGAAGAAAGGAAATCAGATGTGATTAGTTTGGAAAAGGTATAAGTAAACTAAATTATTTAGCAGAGGTAGAGAAAAAAAATAAGATTTAATCAATGATGTGAAGAGAGAATCTGGTTAGATCAATAGTGTATGATATTCAGGGCCAGCTCCTAGGCAAAACCATGAGGAGACCAAATTGTCCATTGCTTTTTTCCTGGCCCTTGGTGACTGGTGACTGTCCAGGGACTTGACACTAATGCTTCTCACTGGACATCTATGTGGTAATCAGAACACTTTGGTAGCATGTGACAGAAAACCAACTCACATAACCTTAAGAATAGTTATTTAAGGGGAAGAGGACTCAAAGAATAAATATAATAGAGTTAGTTTTAACATGGCTGCTTTCGAGAGCTTACGTGTATTTTTACTCCTTTTTACTCTGCCCCCATCTCAGCTCTGCTTTACCCTCAGCTGACTTTATCTTCACATAGGCTCTTCCGTCATGAGGACAAGACGGCTTCCAGAAGCACTAGGCTTTTGTTGTAACCTCTCAACTGTAGCACAGAGACTCCTCATTTAACTCTACTGGCTGGTTATGAATCACACACTCATGGCTCAACCAATCACTGTGGCCATGGATTTCATGATTTTATTCAGCAAACCCATGTCAAGATTTCCCCTAGAACTGGAGGATGTGAACCTCAACTAAATGATGTAAGGATAAGGGAGAGTTGAGTTTTTTCTGAAAGTCAGGGTGACTTTTGTCTAAAAAAGAGAGTGGGAATGATAGCTAGACCAAAACAAGTAT
This sequence comes from Leucopleurus acutus, assembly GCF_964270905.1. Classification (NCBI taxonomy): domain Eukaryota; kingdom Metazoa; phylum Chordata; class Mammalia; order Artiodactyla; family Delphinidae; genus Leucopleurus; species Leucopleurus acutus. The sequence goes on along the minus strand of NC_139149.1, from coordinate 34,110,417 downwards.
CCACTGAAGGCTATAGCTCTAGAGAGTGATCCATGGTTCAACCATTCCTTACCTCCCACTTCTTAACAGAAGAATATCCTTATATTTCATTCTTCATGATGCTCCTAAGTGAATTAACTTTCCCAAGTATAAACTTACCATCATAGCTTCAATATCATAGCCTGGGAAATTCAGAAATGATGGCAGGGAGTCCCTTCAGCTCTGTTTGAAAATTCTCATGACGCTGATCATTACTACTGTTTAGTATATGTAGTTAAAATGTACTTTCTTATCTTGAGCTGGTATCTGCCCCTCTATGGGTTACCCATTTTTTCTAATTTTTCCATCTAGAGCTATCCAAATTATGCCCATTTTGTGTTCTACATAGTAGCTCTTCATATGTCTAAAGGCAGGTTTATTCAACTGCTGCGCATATAGCATGCTTTCCAGAAATTTGACACCCGATGATTTCTTTATTTATGTTCATTTTGCCTCCAATTATTATACTACTCTTTTTCTCCTGAATGTCATTTTGGCTGAACCTTAGATTGGAAGATTTTTATTGTTGCTGTTGTTTATTTTGTTTGTTTCACTTACAAAGTCTCTGAAAGTCAAGGAAGTAAAAGTTTAACCAGTGTGAAGCAACAAATTATCTCTTTACATCACTACCCACACCTAGCAGTTTGTACTGTTAGATAGCAATAGAAATATACAATTTTAGCTGTGGAACAAAAGTATTCTGTATTCCTGTATATTTTTCTCTCTCGTTTAATCTATCAGTTTGTTTTATTCCAAAATAAACAAACAAGCAATTTGAGTCTTATAGAGAGTGTATATTTTATAATCTCAGAGTGCACAAGAAACGTATTTATTGCAGCAAATGGTTAGATTCCTGCTTGTGTGTCATGGGAACTGAATTTCTGCCCTAATGTTTTGGCACATCTTCAGTATACTTACCTCTGTAGGAGTGGTGTGTATCCACAATTATGTTCTTTGAAAAGAATCTTTGTACTGGAAAATCCCATTGAGACGTAGCATCGCGTTTCCAAGGGTGTCTTGGGACAAGAAAGAATGGGGCAGTAATATATAACCACTTGGTTACATCATTCATACCAGAGAAATTATCATCCAACTGCTGACGGGGAACACTTGTACTTCTCTATTATCAAAGATTTTGCAAAACTGCTCAGCCCCCTCTATTCATTTCACTCCAGCTGTTCTAACACCAGGAATGAAACAGATTGTTTCATTCTATAAGTTGATGTTAAAAAGAACAATACCATCATTTGGGGGGCTTTTGAAGGGTTTTTTGCTCAATTTGGACTGTGTGTGGAGCAAGCTCACTGCCTTATAACAAAGGTATAAAACTCAGTGGTGACAGGCAAGTCAAAGGCTAAAGAATTCCATTAAAGGAAGAAGCCTTAAATGATCAGCCATAAACAACAAGCGACTTCAGAAAGGAAGCAGGGAAAAGGTAAAGGAGACCGTGAGAAGGAATGTGCACTGGCTCAACACTGCATCCTTTTATAACCCTTTGGGAAAACTCACTCGTAGGGCTCCAACGGCTCTTTCCTGAATTTGTCCTACATCAAAGAGCCACAAGCTCGTTCCTGCTGGAGCTTGTTTTTAGTACCTTTTAAGGGTGAATAGATTTGAGGGGTTTTGACACCAAAATATTAAAATTGTTTTATATCAATTACCTGGTACTTTCTTGTCATGTGATCTTGAAGCATAAACCTTGCCCTCTCCTTGGGAATCTTCCATTTCTTCATATGCTATTCCTCCCATATCTCACTTTCTGTATACAACACAAATATTCACCGGCCTTTCTTATTCTCCTTCATTCTTTTCACTTCTTACTCCCATTCTTCTTGAATGTCAAATACATGAATATACACTTCCACTCCTTTTTTCCACACCAATGGCAGACATGGCAAATTAGTCATGGAGATTTTATGGTATAGGAATTATTTTCAATATGTATTCCAGGAAGTTACCACTAAAAGAACAGAATTGAAAAGTGAGATAAAAAGGATTTTTGCATCGTTGGTCAGGAATGTGAAAACTTAAGAATCCAGAAAGCTCCCAAAATACTTCTCTGAATTTTGTGAAGAATATATTTCTATATTTGGTCGAATAATGATAGTAAAACTGATTGTCAAATCAAGATTATTATAGAAGGTAACAGTGTATCTTCAACTTGGCTCATCTTTTACTCCTCAAATATATAGATTTAGTACTTGAGGATTCCCATTGATTTTTTTTTTTTTTTTTTTTTTGCGGTACGCGGGCCTCTCACTGTTGTGGCCTCTCCCGTTGCGGAGCACAGGCTCCGGACGCGCAGGCTCAGCGGCCATGGCTCACGGGCCCAGCCGCTCCGCGGCATGTGGGATCTTCCCGGACCGGGGCACGAACCCGCGTCCCCTGCATCGGCAGGCGGACTCTCAAACACTGCGCCACCAGGGAAGCCCTCCCATTGATTTTTGAAAGTGGTAATTTTCATACAAATAAAAAAAATAAACTACTGTAAATTATAGAAAGCGATATAGTCTATGCCCCCTTTTCCCCTTCTTGCATTCCATCCTCAAGACCTGTACTGGTGTTAGCAGGGGGATTTGGTTTCACCTGTGAGAGAAGTGAGACAGTGTTAGAAGCTGTTACTTCCATATAGAAAGTTCTCTTTGGGGTGGCTTGTCTATCGGACCACATCTCATCTTGCTTTCCCCTCTCACAACGCTAATGGGGTCTGGGGTCTTCTTCCTTCTAATTAATGACAAACGAAAGGAATCCTTGAGGCTCACACATAGTCAAGTTTGGTTCACAGCAAATAGACTACATACAGCATTGGTTTCCATCTGAAATTACTAATAAGGGTATATATTTCTAGCATATTCTCTTTCCTACATATATTCCTACAATTCACACAGTGGAGATAAATGGCTACAGGCAAGGATTTAGTCATCCTGATCTTGGCCACACAGTCACAACAAATAAGACAATGTCACATTAAGGTGAGTGCACACAAGGTACGTGTGGGAGGACATAAGGAGAAGGATTTGAATGTCTTGATCCTGGCCATAAAGTAAGATAAGTATCAGGCAGTAAATTAGGCAGTTCATTATTCAGAGAGGACATTCAGTCCAAAAATAGATACCAAGGGAAGGCTCTTGATCTTCTGACTTGGGTTTCATGATTATAAATACAGTATTGTGTGGATACCCTCTCTGTGATAGGTTAAATTCCTGGCCTAAAGAATCTGAGAGCTCAGGCCGAGGTGCCTGGCTCTTATTTCTAGATCAACCTGACTTACTTCTTCTGTTGTTTTCCCTCCAACAAAACCACCTTCTTCATATTTCTGCTTTTGCTGCACATACATACGCACACACACGAAAACATCATTTAACAGAAACAAATATTAATCTAAAACCTACCCGAGGTTTCTTCACATGATTATGAGTCATATCTGGCTCCAATTCCTGGTGTTTCCTGAATTCTTCTTCACTGAACTGCTATTTAAAGCTCTACCTTTAAACCTGCCTTGGGTTTCTCAAAGCCCTTTCCCCTTAACACCCTCCCACCTTTCCAAAGCACCTACAAGCATAGGGCTAATTTTGCATCGCTTTGTTTTGGTTTGCTTCTGGAACTGTGGGTTTGAGTTATGGGGAAAGGGGTAACATGTCTGCCAAATACATTTAAGTTGCTTTTGAGACATTCCTGTCCTTACAGGCCATGGTGACCACACCACCACTAGACGAAGCTGCCCTGGATTCTCAAGGAACCTGGTGAGAAAGTATCAGGATGGGAGAAAACTTATTTTGCACTATTACTAGGTAAAGGATCCAGCATATTCACACACATATTAACCATTGAAAACAGCAGCCTTTACAGGTCTATCTGGATCACTGCTGCTTGAAGATACAGTGAGCAGACCTATCTTTCCTTTCCCACTGCAAACTCTAACTCCTTTTAACCTTAATCTGAGCTAGGTGCTTCCACAGCGAAATGAACAGGGCAGACCGATGGGTTGTGCAAAGAAAATATTAGTCATTCTAGTGGCGTGCTTTTAGACTTTAAATTCTATTGTCTGTGTCTTATTAATTGTATATTTATCAAAGTTATAAAAATAAACACCCAAACAAATATACATTGTGAGAGTATAACCCCAATTTTTTATGGCTTCAAAAGAGTGGGAAGTCTCTGTTCCTGAACCACTTTCTGATGACATGTATTCAGGGAATGTTCTCAGGGGAGTGGCAGCCTCTCCTCCACTTTATTGAGACACCCGTGCAGGCTTTCTATGGGGCCGGCTGACTTCTGAGGGAGTTTTTCACCTGATCTTTGTGGTATCACCATTTCTTCTGCCTTTTTGTGGCCTCTGCCCTTCTCCCGCCATCCCTCCTCCAATGTATCTTTGCTCAAGGAGCAGAGCAGAACAAAAAGTATTTCCCTCTCTCCTGAAAGACGTCTTGTGACTGAACAGATAATTGTGTTCCCTCTCCCTCTCCTGCTCATATTAAGAGAAGTTGACTGCTCTGAGGTATGTTCCGGATCCATGATGCTAATAGGAAAGAAACGCATCCTGTCAAGAACCTATTCTTGGGCATGTGGGATAAGTCTCCAATGTTACAGAACAGGGAAATCCTTGGATTCTGAAGTAAAGCATTTGCCAGTTCTAACCTGAAGGAGCTGGATTTTAAACCTAGTGCTTGCATTACGTGGCACAGTCCTTTCCCCTTCCCTATTGCTGTTTCCAGACTGTGAAACGTCAGAACCAGGAATCACGAGATCTGCTTTATATTTGAATTCTCTACTCGGTGTGCCCAGTACCTTACCTTTAGTAGCCTTTCAATGAATATTTGTGGATTTGGCAGGATTTACTTTAAGATAGTACTTTACACTAATCTAAGGCATTGGTTCTCCAACCTTAGCATGAGTCAGAACCAACTGGAAAGCTTTTTAAAACACAGATAACTGGACCTCAACCCAAGAGATTCTGATTCAGCGGGTCTGGGGAGAGACCCTAGAATCTGTATCTGTTCTTTCAAATTCCCAGGTGGTGCCGATTCTGCTGATTAGGGACCACACTTTAAGAACCACTGATCAAAGAAGTGTGCTATCTATTCTCTGTAAGGATGGAAAAAAGGAAAGATCTAGGAATAGAAAGATCAGATTCATTTTTAAATGTTTATTTCCTTCTAATGATAAGATGATGTTATATTTCTAATTACGGAGAACAAACTGTATAAAAACTAAAAGTGAATAAATTTGGAATTACTTAAATTATGTTTTCTCTGTTATATGACAAATAAGGATAATTAAAGACTTGGCTTAACAGTCACAATAATATAGGTGATGTATATAAAGTATATAATTTGAAAATTAGTTTCAAAGAGAAAATCTTATTTCTTTTGGACAACAGCCTTTCAAGTTATATGTAATCATTCACATTTTACAAGTGAAGAGAAAGTTCAGAGTTGTTGAGTAAGTTTGGCCCAAAGCCAAACAACGCCTAAGTAGTGAAGTTCACATTGGCACTGGAGCAAGCTGTTCTCATCCTATTTTCCATCTTCTATCCCACTTCTCCAAAGTCTGATATTTCTGTTTTGTGATGTCCCCAAGACTAACTAGAGTGTAAAACAGAATATTAAGCAGGCCATCATCAAGGGAGTAAAGTGTGAACTGGAATTAGAGGACCTGGGTTCCAGACTCTTCTTTTCACTAATTAACTGGGAAAGCATGGGCAAGTGTGTTAACCTCTATGTGTCTCAGATTCATCATCTATAAATGAAAATAATAAAATCTGCTTTATCTTCTTCATAAGACTGTGCGAAAATCAAATTTCATAATGTAGTTTTAATTTAATCTATTTATTCATACCACCCTTATTGCATAAAGGATCTAGAGAGGTTTTTCTATATAGAAAATAGCTTAGAAATGTATAAAGTATATTAGAAATTTAAGATCTGATGATTAGGCAGAATGAGATTATAACTTGTATTAATATAGTTTAGCTGTCTCTGAATGGAATACAAAGATAGATTAGATTAATCATTAATATTTAAGGCACTTAGAGCAAGTTATAAAATAAACAAAGAATATGGAATGACCTAGTGAGGGTTATAATCTACTCGCTGGAACTATTAAGAGTAGGGAAAAAATGCTACAAGTGGTTCCATACTCTGAAATAAGAACACAATTCTGGTACAAGGAAGGGAACATCAGTAGTGCAGCTGTTTCCCCAAAGGGGGGAAAATTTGAATCAACCTTTCTCCTACCGACTTCCCTGCTTTCTTCCCTTCAAATGCTTTCCAAAAAGTTTTGAAATATGTCTTCTGAAATTCATATTTGTTCAATATTCTCATATAATTTATTTTGCATCTACCAACATGATATTCTAAATGGAATTTTAATTTGAAGTATTTCTTTTAATGACCCTAACAACACTGACTTGCTAGTGAGTACTCTAATGTATTATTTCTAGAAGCCCAGCCCTTGTCTAGTTATGTTCACTTCCATTTAACTTAACTGAAACACAGAATATTGAATCCAAAAGCTACCTTAAAACAACATTGAGTCCCCAGCCCCTCATTTCACAGATGAGGAAGAAAGAAGCCTAGACTAGTGGTTAAAAGCAGGTAGCTAGTTAATGACAAAGCTTCTACTAGAACCCAAGGATCCATCATTCCCACAACAGCTTTCTCTTCACCATATCATGCTACACCTGCTGGAGTTTCCACCTTTATCTAGGAAGCTAAGAAACAAATCATAGGCCCTTCCTGAGAGGCAGAAAGTCCAGAAAAAAGTGCACAAAGTACAAAAAACATTTAGATGGGGCCAGACAATATGCATTGGAATCTTGGAATCTACATTTTTACTTAGCACTGACATGAGTCATGTGGCTTTACTTCAGTGAGCCTCAACTTATTCTTTTATGAAATGGGGACCCAAAATATCCACATTAGAGGATTTGTGGTGTGATAGAACATGGCCAACTTTGCTCAGAGTACATTAGGTAAATAATAAATATATCTTCTCTCTGTTCCTCATGTCTCACACTGCTTCATCTTTCTGCAGGTAATACTTTCTGGTGATCATTATTTCTCTCCCTTGCATCTGCAGGATTAAATTCCTGGATCTTCCCTTCTCCTCTATGACTGTCCCTTTTTCACCTCCTATGCGGGTTCCCCTTCCCCTTCAGTCCTTACCCTTTCACCATGAGCAAGCCCAGATCCCCTTCCCTTTTCCCCTCTGAATCTTCTTTTACAAACTTCTTTCAGGGCATTCACAATGAGTGGGAGTTGCTTATAGTGAAAAGGTGATGCCAGCAGTATCCCTCTTCCCCCTGGTGTTTGAGGACCCTTTCAACAGACTCTAAACATGCTCTTCGTAACCATTATCCAGGCATTTGGAAAACTGGTAATGACATATTCCCAACCTGGCTAATAAATGCCTCAACAGTGTGAATATTAAATTTCAGTTTTTATTCAATTCTTGTTTCATGCATAATATTTTCAGTTTTAGGAAGTCTTCCTTATATACCTGTTGCCACAGCAAGATGTGTGACACTTGTCTGAGTTCCACTTTGACCTTTCACCTGTGTTGAAATATAAAGTTTGAAAGAATAAGTAGAAATAAAGGATATTTGTAAGAAAGCCAGAGAATCATTCACTTGAAAATATCTCCATTATTTTGAAACTCTGAGAAGTCGCCAACATCATTGCAAGATTTGGCTTGTGTACACCTGGAAAATATGAGGCTTTAATATTTCATGTTGACAGTCCAGCTTCACTTCCCCCGGGGGTTGGGGGGAGGCTAAACTACATGTGTTAAACCTCTTGCTAAACTATAACTCAGCCTATGCCACAGGGGCTTCTTGGTGGCCTCTTAGTCTTTCAATATTCACCCCCTTCCTTTTCAACCAATATGAATTTATTTAGCCATTCCTAAATTGGAACAAAGTACCATTCAGGGTCAGCTTTAGCCCCAGGTACAGAAGGCAGATATTTATAGGGTATGATTTTTAAAAGTCCAAAAGCATCCTACAGAAAATACTTTCTCTAATAGCCTTATTGAAATTCCCATATTAGTCACTTCCTTGGAATGAAGCAGTGAGAAAAAAATTATCTGTTAATATATACAAGCTATCTTAAAGTCATGGCACATAAAGCCCCTTTCATTTACTGGTCAAACTAGATAATTAGTCACTTAGAAGGACTGAAGAGAGGAAAACTATGATAGGAAAGTGGAGGAAAAACAAGGCTCAGGGCACGTCCAAGCTTGGAAAGGAAACACGACCTGAACAGATGAAGGAAATGATAGAAAGGAGATATCACTAGAGACACCCCTCACGACCTTAAAATTATGGCTTGGGACCAACCCCAATGCTAGATATCCATACTTCCATCTGTCCATCCATTCATCCATGTGACAAGTGTTTAATGAGTAACTTTGTACAAGGCACTGTGATACTACACTAAGGACACAACGATGAAAAGAACTCAAGTCTTTATTCTTAAAGAGTTTACAAAGGAATAAAAGCATACAAATAAAATTTACAAGTCAGAGTCTTAGATGCTGTAATAGATATCAGCTCATGGTGCTAAGAAATGGCATTTATGTATTACCTTGTGACAGACACGGTTCTATAGATGTATTATTCATTTAATTCTTCCAACAATGTTCTAAGATAGATACTATTATCGAGCCCATTTTACAAGTGAGAAAATGGTGATAGACCTTAAGTAACTTGGCAAAGTCTTACAGATAAAAAGAAACAGGATTAGGATTTGAGCCTAGGTTACCTTGCTCCAAAATCCATATTCTTAATGCTATGTTGCATAGCTCTCAAGAGCCCATAGGAGTTAGAGCCAAACTAAAATAAAATCCTTCAGAACTGAATATGAGAAATATTACACAGATTCTAATGATCATTCCTTTTGGAATTTTCAGCTAGTCACGAAAGAAACGTAGGGTTATTATAGTCATTGCTTCACTCTCTAGAGCCTCTGTATAATCAACACGACTGGCTGCAAGCTTTAACATCAAGCCTATTCATTGATGATCTGTATCCTCAAGGGTTAAGAAGGGTTAGTAGGACACCTTTGAGTTATTACGATTTGACCATTTTCCTTGTGAGTAGAGACAGGCTGGGGCATTTCTTGGGCTCACCAAGGAAACAGATGATGAAAAAGAGTATAGGGAGGCCAGTGAAGATTTGTGAGCAAGACAAATTTTGTCAGGGTACAGGGAGGAGACCTAGGAGACTGTAGCATCTAATTTGATACACTTATAAGCCACAAACATGTCTGAATGACCAAGAGCCAGCTACCGCCACAAAATAACCAGGATAGGTTTGGAGTCAGCAGGGAAGAGCTGGGAAGAAGGCCAGGCCGATAATGAAAGGGGGCATTAAGGTACACATTAAACTCTCCAAAGGGAAAAAAATAAGCAAAATTTCCAAGACACCCCTAACAAAAAGTTGAAGTATTAACATTTTTGCTAAAGCAGCAAAAATGGCAAATTTGATGGTTTCACTAAGTACATTATATTGCTTTTTTTCTTGACATGGGGAGGTGGGAAAGCTTCACTGAGTAATAGAAAGTGAGAATGTAAGGGACTTTTCCAAAGTGGTACATCAACCAATTACTTGAAGTTTGAAGGGAGCAGTTTATTTTTCTGGCATTAAGAACTCAGCATATTTGGGGCTGGCATCCAATGGCTGAGTCCAGTTCCCTGAGCGACGTGGGATTCCAGATGGGAGAGAAGCTGTCTTATTTCGAGGAGTAACGCTGCCATCAGAACCCAGGGAGCTTGAGTGAAATTTCAGACATCTGATTTTGTCAGAGTTCGGATTCCTCTCCTTTGAAATGCCCTGCCTTAATGAGCACCTTAACCCATTGTCAATCTTTCCAGCGAACATGTCTCCCTGTGATTGGGAAAATTAATGAACAGGCACTAGCTAATATAATTAAACCCAAACACTCCTGATTTCAGCATTAAGAAAAAGCCACTGCCCTGATTTTCTCCTGACGACACAAAAGTCTGGCCATCCCCAAACTGTTTAATTATTGAAACGAACGGTAACAGTACACTGGATAGGGGCAGAGGTCGCTGAACAGTACTGCAAGTCAGAAGGCATGCAGGGCTGACAGAGGGCCTGCCGACGCCTTGGGCTGCAGCTCCAGACCCACACACTTTTTCTCAGGCAGCCAGCCTCTGATAGGTAGCTTGATAGCGGGACTAATTTGCTCGTATTCCAAAGGTCCAACGGTGCTTGCTTGTTTTAAGACAAGCCAAAGTATGCTCTGGTGAGCACCACGACATTGCAATTCCCATGCCCTACCACATTCCTCTTTCCGATCCCAGGCGTTTTTTTTTTTTTTTTTTTTTTTTGGTCTCCCTACGTGCTGTCCAGGATGTAGACAAAATGAATTCCAAGTGACCTACGCAGGGGTGGCTTTTTTTAGAAACAAACAGCAAATTAAGAAGGGGAAACAAAATCCTGTTCTCACTTTTTTTTTGGAGGGGGTGTATATGTTTATTTTCTCAGAAACATTTTCTGGCAGTGACAACAGAACTCAGTTCTATGAAAGTATCTTTCCCTCCCCTACCCACCCCCCAAATTTCAAAATACTAAATATTAACCCTCTATTTTGCTTGACTTCTTCTCTGCCTCTCAGATCTAACAGAACCTATATCTTTCTTTAAACAGTGATGTCCAATGTTCTATGATTCTAGAATAATCCCATCTCCTGGAAAGGAGGGATTTATTTTTTCTCTAGTATGTCATTAATAATATTTAGGCTCTTACCAAAGATGATGGGGGGAATAAAGCTGGAAAATGTTACTAGATATATTAATATGAGATACATCAGAGTAAAAGTGAGATTTTCAAATGTTATTATTTAATATTCAATATTATTATTTAATAATCAAGAAAAAGTATAAAAACAAGTACATTCAATGGTTTGATAAAAAGAAAATTTCTAAACATTTTGTGTGCTCTGGATTACGAAAATATTTTTTTTTAAAGAAAAAAATAACTGTCAGAAGTAATGGAGTCTTTGGTAGAATCAGACACAAACTTGTTCCCAATCTTCCGATTTAACACGGTTCTCTTAGATGCTGCCCCTACCCCACTCCACTAGTAACAATGGACCCGTTATTTCTCTTATTACTAAAACTTGCTCTAAGCCTATGTAATGATAAAACTTGAAAGGGGCTTGGTAATCTTTTAATAATAGGATTTGAATATGTGGCCTCCTTTTAAGACTAGCAACGGTAATGGGAGGATTAGATATTGTCATACATGCATACCATTTTTATCCAAACTGAACACCTTTGAGAGTGAAAACGGAACAATTAATGATTGAACTGGGACAAGAGGCCTAAGCCAGAACTATTCCAGGTAAAACGGGACACGTTATGTATTTATCTAAATATTTGATAGTAAAGAAATTCATGTTTAGACATAAGGTACTGTCCCCTTATTCCAAGACCCCCATTGGATGCCTGAAACGACTGATAGTACCAAATCTTATTTATACTATGTTTTTTCCTATACATACATCCTTATGATAAAGTTAATTTATAAATCTGGCAGAGTAAGAGATTAACAATAACTAATAATAAAATAGAACGATTATAAAAAGATACTGTAACAAAAGTTATGTGAATGTGGTCGCCCTCTCTCAAAATAGCTTATTGTACAAATTTAATGCCTTTTCCATTTTAACTAAGCACTTAGCCCACACCGTGGCCATAACTTTTGCAGTTTGGGGTGCAACAGCAAAACTAGTTCAAATTTATTTTTCTCTCTTCATAAGTTCGTGGATAGAAGATCTGTTCATTCCACAGATCTTAGCAACCTCAGCACACCATTCTTTTTCTTTCTTTGTTAGGTCAAGAACTTTCACCTTTTTGCTTAAAGGAAACACTTTACGGCTCCTCTTTGGCATATACTAGTTGCCAGCATCACTGCTTTGCACTCTGAGACCAATACTGACTAAAATAAGGGTGACTTGAAAACAAGCACTGTGATACCAAAAAGGCTGACCGGATAACGAAGACGGCCACCAAGTGACTAATGGGGAATATGCTGGACCAAGGGATGATTCACCTCCTGAGTGGACAGAGCAGGAGGGCTCCAGATTTCACCACGCTACTCAGAAAATGCCACAATTTAACACTATGAATGGTTTCTTTCTGGAATTTTCCATTTAATATTTTCAAACTGGGTTAACTGACAGAAAGCAAAACCTTGCATAAGGAGGGACTACTATACATTAGATGACTGGATCTGCCATTTTCTTAGCCAGACTACTCCCTTTGCCTTTTTCACTTACAGCTCCCATCCCTTAAGCTGAACTCCTGGATAAACACTGCCAGCCTCCTAGGTTCTCAGCTCAAGCTTTGCCAGCACCAAATAGTCTCCAGTCTTCCCAGACAGACTTGCTGGGACCCAGTGAAATTTTAGTATCTGCGGGCCAGAGTGAGAGCTCTCTACCATCGCTCAGCAGCCCCTCTGTCCTAGTCTAGCTGCCCAGGAGCCAAGAATCCCCATGTGAGAAAACTTCGTGGATTATGCTTGGGTGAAACAATAAGGACGTGTGAAAATGTAGTAAGACTCTATTATAAACTGACTTAGTAGTACAAGAATTTAGTATCATGGGAAAAAAATCCTAAACTCCACAATATTATAGCGCAGAAACTTGGCACTGCCGTGACGAATTTGGTTGTAGCTGCCTCCAGATACAGCTATGATAGGGAAGGTTCCTGGCGGTCCCTTTGGATACATTTTGTGAAAATGTAAAGAATGGCTAGCAGTGGGTTTCAAACTTTAGTATTAAAGTTAAAGTTAAAATGGTTCCTGGGTTCCCTCCCCCTCAGCAGGTTTGATTAGATGCCTAAGAATCAACATCTTTAATAAGCCCATCAGGTGGTTTAGATATAAGGGGTCCATGCAAACAAAAGCACCGGTAAAGGCTTCATCTTTCTCAGTCATTCTCTTACCAATACACAAGATGCCAGGAGCCTGTAAGTAGCCTCTTCTGGTTGCCTAGAAGGCCTCATGTACTGGGAGGGATGTACAGACCTACCTAAGACTGGGAAAGAGACTCCCTCATTCCTATAAAAGTGGCATGGTGTGTGTCCTGAGAAAACAGACCAATTTGGGCATAGACTTAAAATTAAGAACTAAGCTCAGTCTCCAGAGAAATAATGTTAAGTATAGACTAAACCCCATTCAAGAAGAAACTGGGATTCCCTTTATGATCTAGCCTTGGCAAAGAAAAGTTAAAATGTGGCTCAGCCACATCAGCGATGTACAGGAAGAGACTGCAGGGAATACAAATGGACATTACTGTCAGGGAAACAACTGAATTTTTCAAATAAGGTGAGTTTTCCTTGTTGGTTGTCTAATTTAACATTCCAATAGGAGAAGAAATCCAGCGTCTGAAAAGTGTACTTACTCCATTCTTTAAATAGCATCACAGCTTTTTTCATTTCTCTCCACACTGCGTTTTGTTGTTTTTGTCTCGGAGACTTGAAGGCAGGGCCAGGACTTGCACTGGGAGGCCTGTGGATTACAGGAAATAATGACCTGTATATATTTAGTTGTTCAAAGGAAATTAGAGTAGCCTGATTTTTATTATTCCCCATTGCCCCATGTTCTCTGGTGTAATAACTTGCCCTGTTCTCTAATTTACTTTTACATCATCCAAAATGTATACCATTTAGCCCAGATTCTCCCATGACCAATCAGGACCTGCTGCTAGCTAGGTTAACAAAACCTTCCGGGGAATGGGAAGCCATCCTAATGCAGGCCAGCCAAAGACACCAAAGAGCTGATCTTTCTGGAGAGTATGTGAACTGGAGAAAGTAATTTACCAACTTCTCCCCTTAGGTAGCCAGTGACCACTGGATGCCCCTGCTACTGAATGTGACAGCTAACCTTTTCAGGACCGGTATCATTTTAGATTAACCTTCTTCTGTAAAAGTGTGTAGGCAATTTCCTTACATTAAGCTTTTAATTGTTAGTCCATCAGTGTATTTACAGTGGCACTGCATCTCTGTCCTGACTTTTGTTCTTTTTTCCCCAACTCTTACCACCAAGTTTGTATATTCTCTTTAATGTTAATATCCAAAATCTGAAATTCATCTGCTTGTATTTTTAATTTAGAGGAAGAAACTTTTCTGATTCGGATTTTTTTTAAGAATTATGATTAGATATTTAAATTCTGTTTTTATTGAGATTTTCTAGCACCTATCATCTGTATTTGCTAGAATACTGGGGGGAGGGAGGGCCATGGTGGGAAATATTTTCTTATTGGAGAGGAATATCATAATATCTTCAGAACATTTACAACTTATCAGCTTTTCTTTTCATTATAACTCTATATAGTTGACAGACACTTCAAGATGAAAGTAACATTTGAAAGGTAGGCAAAATTGATTTTTGTAGATTCAGTGTGTTTTTTGGGGACATTTAATGAAGTTTTGTGGATTCTCTCAATTCTGTTACAAGAGTTTAACTTGTATACTCTTTAACTGCTAGGATTTGGCAGGGTAAAAATGAAGAGAAATAGTAAGTAGTTTTAATAATCATAACTTCTGAAAATCACTCCAACAGGATCATATTTTAAGAGCTCAATAAATGTGGCCTTTATAAACTTTTCTTCATCCCTCCCAAAACATTTCTTTTCAGTCTGGGCAGTTGCCTCATTATTAAATAGGGTCTCTATTACAAAACAAACTCAAGTCACTCGTATTCATTTTACTTTAATTTTCTTCAGTCTCATATATTGTAAGATTAATTATTCGTTTTGTTTTGTCCCCTCCCTGCCCCTTCTGAAGCAGCAGAAATCCACCTCATTTTCCTACTTACAATTTCTTAAAAAGAACATTTTTCCTTTTTTAATACTTTCTCAAAGTTGATACCTCAGAATGTCCCTCACTTCTTCCTAAAATACTCCCAACTCTTCTAAAATATTAATCTCTGGTTCTGGTTCAAGACACAATTTTTATAACACTTGCTACTTTATAGTAACTTTAATGACTGAACCATACTTTATTATCAGAGTTTAGGTAGTTTCTTTCACCAAATCACCTGCCATGATCTAAAATCTAATCTTAGGTAACATGATGACTTGACTGGGTCTGTATTCAGAGGTTGCAGAAATTCTTTCTGGATTCTCTGGCTCATTAAACCTCCAAGGACTTTTGAGCTTCAGGCAAATCTGGGATATGAATAGTTTATACCTCAGTGTGTATTTAAATCAGCCAATGCTCTTCCTTTCCAGAAAGTTCACCAGGTAGGTGGCTGATGGTGGGGTCAGGGGTGAGGGAGGTGAATAGGGAATAATGTAGTGAAGCGGAGAAGAGAAATACTGATTGTTTTCTCTGCAGCAACAAAATTATTCAGTTGCCAAATGTCAAGTGGAAAATATTTATTCTCATTGATTATATTAATTCCAAAATGATTCCATAGGGAATCATGAAAAAATCATGGCATGACAGATAATATATAGAATTATTTCTTTCAAGATAGAAATTTGTGTTTTTCCCTCCCCCTTTTTCCTGTAGGTTTATATACAGAATTTCAATTCTGTTCCATTTAGCTTTATGTTTGTCCTTATGCCAGTACCAAATGGTCTTGATTAATGTAGCTTTGTAGTAAGTTTTTTTTTTCCACATCTTTATTGGAGTATAATTGCTTTACAATGTTGTGTTAGTTTTTGCTGTAAAACAAACTGAATCAGCTATTATATATACATATATCCCCATATCCCCTCCCTCTTAAGCCTCCCTCCCACACTCCCTATCCCACCCCTCATCACAAAGCATCGAGCTGATCTCCCTGTGCTATGCAGCAGCTTCCCATTAGCCATCTATTTTACATTTGGTAGTGTATGTATGTCAATGCTACTCTCTCACTTCGTCCCAGCTTCCCCTTCCCTCCCTGTATCCTCAAGTCTGTTCTCTACATCTGCATCTTTGTTCCTGCCCTGCCACTACCTTCATCAATATCGTTTTTTTTAGATTCCATATATATGTGTTAGCATACGGTATTTGTTTTTCTCTTTCTGACTTACTTCAGTCTGTATGACAGACTCTAGGGTCCATCCACCTCACGTAGTAAGTTTTTAAAACAGGATGTGTGAGTCCTTCAACTTTGTTCTTCTTTTCCAAGATTGGTTTGACTATTCTGGGTCCCTTGAATGAATTTTAGCACCAGTTTGTAAAAAAAAAAAAAAAAAAAAAAAACTATTGGGATTCTGAGAAAGATTGTGTTGAATCTGTAGATCAATTTGGGGAGTATTGCCATCTTAACGATATGACATTTTCTGATCCATGAACATCAGATGTCTTCTCACTTATTTAAACGATTCCTAATTTCTTTCAAAAATATTTGTTTAGTTTTAAGAGTATAAATTTTGTACTTCATTTGCTAAATTTATTTCTAAGTATTTTATTTTTTCTTGTATTTTTTTCTTAATTTGGTTTTCAGATTGTTCATTGCTATTGTATAAAATACAACAGAATTTTGTATTTTGGTCTTGTACCCTGAACCCTAGCTTAATTCATTTATTTGCTCTAAATATTTCAGTGGATTCTTTAGGATTTTCTATATTGAAGATAATTACTTCTGCAAATACAGACAGTTTTAATTTTTCTTTTCCAATCAGGATGTCTTTTATTTCTTTTTCTTGCCTAATTACCCTTGCTAGAACTTCCAGTAAAATGTTAAATATAAGTGTCAAGAGTAACATCTTTGTCTTGTTCTTGATCTTAGGGAGAAAGCATTTAGCCTTTCACCCTTAAGTATGATGTAGCGAGGCATTTTTCATCAATGTCCTTCATCAAGTTAGGGAAGATCCCTTGGATGTCTAGTTTATTAGGTGCTTTTATCATGACAAAGTGTTGGACTTTGTCAAATGCTTTGTCTGCATCTATTGAGATGATCACGTAGTTTTTGTCCTTTATTCGACTGACATTGTGTATTCTATTATTGATTTTCAGATGTTAAGCCAACTTTGTATTCCTGGTATAAATCCCACTTGTTCCTGGTGTACAATCCTTTTTATATGTGACTGAATATGGTTTGCTAGTATTTTATTGATGAGTTTTTCATCTATATTGTTCTGTAGTTTACTTGTGATATCTTTGTCTAGTTTTGGTGTCAGAGTAATACTGGCCTCTTAGAATGAATTGGGAAGTGTTCTCTCCTATTCTAATTTATTGAAGAGTTCATGAAGAATTGGTACTAATTCTTATTAAATGTTTGGTAGAATTTATTAGTGAAGCCACTTGGGTTTGGGATTTTCTTTGTAGGAAGGCTTTAAATTATTGATTCAATCTTTTACTTGTTATATGTTGCTCCTAACTGTATTTCTGCAGCTCTAAAATGGAGGCATTATTGTCTTATTTGCAAAACCCAAAATTCATTGAAAAATTGTCTTTGGTGGGTGTCATGTCGAGGGAGGATAAGGAGGAGAATTCCTCCAAATGAAGCAGCAAATAAGGAAGAGAAGAGACTTCCCTGGACTGAGGCAAGATGAGGAGTATCAGGCACTGTAGCATAGTACTGTGGATGGGTAACATGTTATGGAAGGGATGTGATGCAAGGAAAGACACTGGCCATGACGTTTGGTCTCCCAGAAACTCCAACTGCCTCTAGGGGCCCTGGGAGCTGCAGAGACACTAGACCTGAGGGTGCGTGTGTAGGCTGATACACATGGAGCCTCAACAGTACATACTGTATATAGCCTCAGCAACATATAATATAATGACTAATGGTTGGAGGAGTCCCCCCAGATTTTGGCTTTACCTAAAACCCATGGTAGAATAGGGGCTTTGTTGGATTTGAATTTATTTAAGGAAAATAAAAATAAGCATCTTAGTTTGTTGACTAAAATTTGTATCTGTTTCAGTGGGAAGCCGTTGGCATGCTTTATCTTCATAGTTCTCCAAAACAGACCAGCCAGGTCTGACCAGTCCTTCAGCAAAGCTGAGTTATCTAGAAATTCTTCTAGGATTTCAATCCCCTTTGGTGTAACATAGAGATTATGTTCCCTAATTCTGGAGCCAGAGTGCCTGGGATTAATGCTTGATTCAGATACTTAGCTGTTGTAGGACCTCAGATAATTAGTCTGTCTGTACCTCCGTTTTTTAGTTTTTTAAATAGGGGTAATCTATAATACCTAATGTAGTATCAATACCTACCATGAAGAGTTATATGGCAATTAAGTGTTATTTATTCCTTAGCTGCTATTACATTGGATATTATTCCAGAAATAACTAGTGGAAGAACTAAATTCTATGTCATGTGTGATTCTTACTGGAGTTATTAAATAGCCTCCCTTCTTCATCACTTTGACTTCTGATGTGGCACCATCCTTGCAATCACCAATTGTCAACATATCAGTCCTCTTTTATTTTTCCTTTTCCACATTTTTGAAAGATCTAGAGGTTCTTCTTTTACATTACTTTCATGGTCCTTTCCTTTTCTCCATTTCCTCTCCTTTATTCTCATGTTTTTTAACTCAAACTGTTAAGAAACCCCCTTCAGGGTTGCCTTTTTTCCTGTGAGCACTTTCTGAGTGCCTATATTCATCAAGCTTGGTACTGGTATTTTAAATCTATTATCTCCAATCTATTATGTCAGAGCCCTGCAGGATAAGTATCACCATACTCATTTTAGAAATGAGGAAACTAGTGAAGAAAGGTTTGCGGACCTACTCCAGTTCACTCAGCTGATACATGGCATGTAGAGCACACAGATTTAGTCTTCTTCTGAGTCTTAAGTCCATG
The DNA here is from genome assembly GCF_964270905.1 of Leucopleurus acutus. Taxonomy (NCBI): domain Eukaryota; kingdom Metazoa; phylum Chordata; class Mammalia; order Artiodactyla; family Delphinidae; genus Leucopleurus; species Leucopleurus acutus. The sequence continues at coordinate 34,091,628 of NC_139149.1, read as the reverse complement.
TTGCCTCTTATCCTTCAAGCTACTGCCAAAGCAATTTAGCTATAGTGCAGCTTTGATTATAACACACCCATAAAATAAAGCCTAAACCCTTAGCCTTAAAATGCAAAGCCTGCTATAATCAGGCCCAAATATACATTTCCAGCCCCTCTACTCATTGATCCTTCTCACACCCAGTACACTCCAATCAAAACCCAAGCATGTCACATACTTCCCTGCAAGGATGCCTTTGTCCATGCCTGTCCCTTCTGCTAGATCATTCTTCTACCCAGTATCACCTCCACCGTAAGTGCTTTAAATCTCAGATAATTGTAAAATCTCCCCTTCTGTACTCCCATAGTAGTTCAGATACAGCCACCTTATAACTCCCATCATTCTGCTTAATGTGGGAAAATTACCAGAACGTCTGGGTTGGTGAACACATAGAGGTGCTGGGAGGCTTGCCACAGCCTTCTGCATTCCCCACAGAGGAGGCAGCCCTAACATAGAACAAAGGGGTGTCTTGCTACTTTTCTGCACAATCATCTATCATTTCAGTAAATCTGAATGACAGTGCCTGGCCTGAAGCTACCATCGGTGCAGTGCTTTGGGGCCCTAGTTCCATCTTGCCCATTTCATGGGCTTATATTAAGATGATGGGAGGCAAGAGCCTTAAAGAGACCATGGAAATTGCTATATTAAATGCCAACTGCATGGCGAAGTAACTAGAAAAACGCTACAGATTTTTTTCAGGGTTTCAAGAGATTATACAGCTCATGAATTTATTTGGACCCAAGGCCCTTCAAAAAGTCTGCAAATATTGAGGCTGTAAGATATGGCCAAGAGGTTCCAGGATTATGCTTCTGGAACCTGACAGTAGAACACCTTTCTCCTAACTCAGTCTTCTGGCTGGAGGCTGGGTGATGAACAATTCGGGATAAGACTTCCCTTCTCTGATGCCCTGTCTACATCATTCATCTGACTGTAGCAGCATCTGCAGGAGGGAGAGGAGGTGCTGTGAAGGTGGTGGTGATTAAAGTTACTACACAATACTTCCAAGTCATATTTTATCTCCAACCTTGACATCATTTTAATGTTTTATAGAGTGATTTCCTCACTTGCCCAAAGTTCATAATTGTCCAGATGCCTGACACACAATAGGCACTCAGCACATATGTGTTTAATAAATGAGAGAATGAATGAATAGCTAGTAGAAAACAACAATGCAAATGACAACACAAATTCTGAGTGCTAACCACACCTACTGAATCAGAATTTCCAGGGGAGAGGTCTAGTGATCTGTACACTTAACAAGCACACCCTGGATGAGTGTTATCATGCAAGTTTGGGGCATATCACCTTAGGACAGACGTTTCCAAACTTAACTACTTATCATAATTACCTGGTGAGTATTTAAGAATCATAGATTTCTGGGCCCTACTTTGGGCTTCCTGAATCAGGGTCTAAATATAGGAATCTATGTTTCTAAAACAGCTCCTCAAATGGTTCCAGCTGTATGAGTCACTACAGCAGAATATGTTGTGCTGAATTAACTCAAAAATGGAACTGAGGTCAGGCTTAATGAATAATGAGATCAGCTTTGCTCTTTAAAGAAAAAACTCTCTTGTTTGGGTGACACAGGTGTATGCATTTGTCAGAACTCATCAAATGGTACACTTAAGATGTGTGCCTTTCACTGTATGTAAATTTTATCACCAAAATATGTGAAAAGATATACTAGATATAAATTCTAGTAATGCCATGTGTGCTGTAGTGTTTAAGGATGAAGTATACTGATGGCTGGAATGTTCCTTGAAGTGCATCAAAAATCAAGGTGGATAGCAAACAAAGCATCATTATAGTATCCAGGTGGTGGGTGTTCACGCTATAGTCCTTTAAACTTATCTTTATAAGGTTGAAAAATTTTATAGTTAAATGTTGAGGGGCCAAAAATAATAAAGAAAAATAAATAAATACCAGAGAGAGGTGGGATTGAAAGGATATCAGGGGAAGAGAGTTTGAGGGAAAAGCTGAGATTTGACTGAGAAGAAGCCTTTCTGGATTCAGCTAAAGTAGACAAGTAAAGGAAAAACCAAGGATGATGAGGAAGACAACGGTAATAGAGAATAAAATTACATTGTTCTGAGAAAGGAACCAACTTGTCTCATTTTCCCACTCATTTGAACATATGCATCACGAGGTGAAGTGAAGGACATCGACATCGCCAGGTAAGAATTTTGGTAGCATAAGGTGCTTGGCTTCCATATGAAATTACTGGATTGGTGTGTTTTATACATTATATCTGGATATTAATTCAGAATATTTTGTGTGAGAGTGCCTACCCAGAATTGAAGATATTCCTAGGAACTAAGAGGGAAGGAAGAGGCTAGCAGTAGCCATATTCCATGTACTTAATTACTTGGACAGATTCATGGTGGAATACACTGATATGGATGTTACATGGTCATCTGTGAACACACTCTATTTTCCATCTTGGCCTAAAAGTACTGGAGTATGGAGAATGTGTCTGATCCACAATAACTAGCTTAGCACCTTTTCTATATTGGTGCAGGGTTCAGGATTATTTGGCAGTGTATAGAGGATTTTGAGCCTGGTATTATAAGGACCCACTAATGTTGAGTTAGGCAGGTGGAGGGGTGTTGAGTGTCTCTCCAAAATCATAAAGGGAGGCTCAGCATGCCTTGTGCCGGAGTTGGGTGTGGCATTGTATGTTTATAAGACTTTATGTGGACAGCTTAAGGTAGGGTTTTTCAAACTTGGCACTATTTACTTTCCAGGCCAGTTCATTCTTTGTTGTGTGGGCCAGTGCCCTGCCTTGTAGGATGTTTAACAGCATCTCTGGCCTCTACTCACCAATTTCCAGTAGCATTCCTCCAGTTAGGACAATCAAAAATATCTCCAGATATTGCCAAATATCCCCAGCGGGGCAAAATTATGCCCAGTTGAGAACAACTGGCTTAAGGCAATGGGCTGAGACAAGCATCTCAGGAGATTTGAATCCCAAAACTCACATAAACTACCTGGATGAAATGTCACTTTGAAGGAGCTTCCCGAAGAAGGAAAATTCAGGTATCAAAGAAACCACTTGGGAGTAAAGTTTAGAAGAGAATGGTAGGAAGTGAAGCCTAGAGCAATTCCTTCCCCCAGCTAGCTTACAGCTACTGTAGCCACAACAAGTCTGTTTCTGTAGGACTTAGCAGCTGGATGATTTCAGAAGGCCTGGCTGAGGTTAACACCTAGGAAAAAGAATTGTCCCTATGGAATACAGCCACACATATTTATGATGCATTCTTAGGACCAGGGTTTAAGACACAGTGAACTTGCTAAGAGATAGTCATAATGTAGCATCAAGGAAGCAAGGAGGGACGGGGTGGGATCTAAGCTAGTGGTACTCAGATGTCAAGGCAAAGCAGCACTCCTCTCTAGGTTCTAGGAGGACAGGTGTACAGAAAAGAGATGTAGAGAGGCATTATACCTGGCAAGAGCAAAGCCTGGTTCTCATTACCGTATAAAGATAGAAGCCTGAGTGATGTCTGAGGAAAAAGCCAAGTTCTAGGAACGAGTAAGATTGAACCTGAGATTTCATGTGACCGGAGGCACTGCAGGGTTTGAGGGACGAGCTAGATTCTGGACTCAACCCTCAAGCCCAGAGGTAAGCAGGAGACACCATGTCAAGGGTGAGATAAGCAGTGATGGTGATTCAGAATGGGTGGACTCACCCCTACGCAGTCCTATTAGCCTGGTAGAGTGAGTCAGGAGAGGCTAACACTCCCTCTCTGCCCCAAGAATCACACCTTGGAAGGTTCTGCAATGACCTAGCTGAAACATTCAAGATGTAACATTGTGTGAGGAGAAAAGGACACAAAACTGCATGTGTGTGTGTGTGTGTGTGTGTATATGGCACCTAGGAAACACCTTGGAAGGAAAGAATGCAGATACTCTAAGATGTAGGATAAGAGGGGGTCGTGTCTGATTGTTCTTTCTTCATACTTTTCTCTATCTTCTATGTTTTGGGTAATGAGTATGAAATATTTTTATAGTCACTTTAGATATTCTAAAAAAAAATGAACTTCCTACCTCAAACCAGGATTGGCCTAGGAATCAGGAACAGTTGATTTGCTAAGTAGGACAAATATTAGGCCTTGTGAAAAAGCTTGAGGAAGACACGGCCTGAGGAAAGTGTGGGAAATGTGGAAAATGTGGTTTGCTCAATGGAAATGAACACACTCTTACATAAACTTAACAAAAATGTAGCATGCGTCATCAGAGTACTTTCTTCCTAACACACAAGTATTTTGTAGTTTTGTAATAGAAGGCAACGTGTTCTCTTTTCCCCTACCCTACCACCAACTGCTCTCTGGGAAAAAAATAAATCCTCAACTCTTTGGCCACAAGTAACTATATATTGGACTATGGAGTACAGGGTTTGTTTGGAATGATGGATTGTTCGACAATAGAGCACAATCAGACAAGACCAGCCATCAATCACTTTAAATCAATGATAGACCTGGAGTGTGTTTTGTGCCATTTTCATTCATTCTAGTGCCCAGAGAGTTGCACGGAGAAACCTCATGACCTCACATGAGCAAAGAAAATGGCTTTTAAAGCTGTTTCTAGGCTCTATTCATCACTCATTCCTGGGTGAGATGCCAGGAAATAACTTTCATGTGTTTTTTTTTTTTCAACTCATCTTTCTCACCTCAGAGTTTGGATGAAGGGTATGCATATAGACAAAAAAGGGAAAGAATCCACCTGAGTGGGCTAGATTTTCTGTCATGTGAATCATATTTAGCCCTCAACTTTTGAAGAAGTGTTCTTACTCATCAAACATTCTGCTCGGAATTCCCTCCTGTTTTTCTGGAAGGAAGTTGTGATTTAGTCATGATTTTCTCTGGGGTCATTTGGAGCAGGCCACTCTGGTCATCAGTGCATACTGGACATGGCTGTTATGTTCATTGGAGGACATCGGGAGCCTTCTCTGCCGGGCACAGGTACTTTCCCTTGTGACCCTCATGGCCCTAGTTATTCATGGGTAGAGCCTACCTTCAGAAGCCCTAAACCTCCTCTTTAGGGATACTGGCATCTGTCAGGGTTCGGAGTACTGATCACTGGAGGGGCTGAGGAGATAAGTCTACTTCCTAGCCTTGAGAAGACTTCAAATACCCTGAAAACACCTCTTTTCTCCAGGCTGCCTGGTCACACAGCCTCATCAACTCAAAGCATCTGCTGAGCTCTGGTGCTCTCATGAATCCCCTCCAATGGTCCTGAAACGCAAGCCTTTTACCTCCTCACGGTCCCGTTTCCTTGTCCCAGAGGTGAATGGGAAAGTAATGGCGACGTAGCCCTTCAGAAACACTGGTGTTAACTCCACCAACTTAGGGTAAAGCTAGGGAAAGGACCGACAAAGCTAGCTTTTGTCTTATCTTATTACACGTATTTTCAATACAGAGGCTGGCTGGAATGAGTAACATTCTATTTCTTCCCATAACAAATGTACCCACTAAAAAAAAGATTCTTTAGATTTCCCATCTCCCAGGGGAATACGCTACTATCTATGTTGTAATACTGTCTTATGAATGCATACTACACACAGACCTCTAGCATGATGTTGGTACGATTCTATTCAACAATGCAAACAATTCTGCCCATTTTTTAGAGTGCCAGGGTTCTATTAGTGTATACACAATACTCAGTAAAAAGGTCAGTGGGATTGAAAGCTAGGGAAATAAAACACCAATAACACCTGGAATCTAAACACCTCAGGTTACAAGGCAACCTGGAATAAGGGGAACTCACTGGCCTAAGAATCAAATCTCTGGTTTGACTCCAGATCACTTACTAGATAAAGAAGTACTGGCAAGGCACCAAGCCTCTCTTTTGAGCTTTAGATTCCCAGCATTTTGATGGAATGATTTTTGCTTTGGGGACTCTGTGTAGATTAAAAGCTATTTCTCTTACAACTGTATCAAATTCCCCTTTCCTCACTTATCTATGACAAAAATCTTGTCTTCAATGACAGTGATAGAATAAGAACACTGTTTTCATTATTTCTGTTGCTACGTTTATAGAGGCCAAGACAAACATGAATATTCCCAGTTAAATTATATACACATATGTATATATTCATATATAAGTTGCATGTATGTGTACATATATTTATGTGTATATACACATGTATGTGTTAGTGGTATTGATAAAACAAGGACTCATCAATCTTTTTATTGCATTATAGACTGAATTAGGAAGAGCTGTCCACTCTGTCACTAAGCAAGTTGTAGTCAATCAAGGATGTGAGGAACTCTGATAACTTCAATAGTGGGGTAACTGTGTTCCTTGTGTTAAAGTAATTAAACCAAAAGGCCATCAAATTGAGGCGTCTAATGCCTGGGCAGCCTTTGTAAGCAAACTGAAATCTAAGCCAGAGGCAGGACCCCCTAATCCACAAAAATGACAGTTAAGAACAACCAATCACAAACAGCCAAGTAGGCTTTCCTACATAAGGCAAGTGCTTAAACTATAGCCAATCAAATAATCTCCTTCCTTTGCTTCTCACCTTCTCTATGAAAACCTATCCCCTCGCTCTTGTGGGTGAAGTGCTCCTAACCATCTTTGATATGGAGCCACCAAATTCAAATCTATGTATGCTCAAATAAACTCTTGAAAATTCTAAGACGTCTTTTTGTTTTTTTTTTTTTTTTTTGCGGTACGCGGGCCTCTCACTGCTGTGGCCTCTCCCGTTGCGGAGCACAGGCTCCGGACGCGCAGGCTCAGCGGCCATGGCTCACGGGCCCAGCCGCTCCGCGGCATGTGGGATCTTCCCAGACTGGGGCACGAACCCGTGTCCCCTGCAACGGCAGGCGGACTCTCAACCACTGCGTCACCAGGAAAGCCCCATCTAATATGTTTAATTTAACTTTTATAACTTGTTTAAAGAAAAAAAAAAGCCTAAAACGGTTAAACCCTAAAACGCACTTAGGAGAAAATGTGTATACCAGTAGAGGAAGACCACAGATGTAACAGAGACACAAACCATATACCCTCCATCTCAGTCCTCAGAGTGGAAGCAAACATTGAACTCCCCATGTGCACAAGCTTCTTTAGTTGGAACCTAATGACAGACAAGAACATTGTTCTGGAAATGAGAAAATCAAGAAGTTTCACTCCTCCAGGGTAGACCAGTCAAGAGACCAAAGTAGTTGCATTTTTATTTTTCCTGCTACAGCACAGATCTGTTGTTTGGCTACCAAATTACAGGTTGGGTATGGTTCTCACATACTTCTGCTTTTCATGTGCTGAACGGGAAGAGTAATAACAGGCTGCTTCTTTTACTTGTGGGATTTAGGTATTCTTCATTATAGAATGGGTCATTTTTCTAAGAAAACCTGCCAGTTTAAAGGCTGGAGGTGTATGCCATTCATGTTGGGGGTGGGGGGAAGCCATAAAAATGAGAGGTTTTTGGCTAGAGAGAGTGGCTCTAGTTACTTGTCCCCATGTTTAAACGACATGTTTATGAGTCATACCCTTTATTATTTAATCCTAACAGCTTCATCCAAAGATCACTATCATCTAAATGACTACTTCAGAGAAGGGTATCTGGGAAATTTTACCAAGGAGAAAATTATACACATCCATCCAGTTATGGAGTACACTCTGCAAACACTTTTCATTCATTTTTTAAAATGCTCTATTGATAATCTATAAAAGATAATTAAACAAAGTATAACAGATATTGTCCTAATGCATAATGTCTGATATCCTGGACAGGAGACTAGTTAAGTATAATATAACTTATATTGAGGGAAACAACCGCACTCAGATATTACCCATTAGTAGTTGAATCAATCAACATTCATACAAATATCGTTTTCTTCATTGTCTAGTTTATGGATCTGCTCAGGCATCAGTGGGAAATGAAAAATGACTCCTTGGCATAAGATTCTGGAGAAATTCTGGATTCACAGAATCAAGTGACAACTGAGAGGATTATAGGAACACTTCAGTGAGAGACGCTTTATCCCTCTGACTTAAAGCAATATTAGGGAATGGCACAAGCCAACACGGGAAAGAACGTTGGAAATTTGACTCATCAGAGAATTTCTAAAGAACTCTGTTGGCAGCCAGGACCTATCTTGAGGACATATGGGTTACTTCAAACGAAATGTATTCATTCTTTCTTTCTTAAAAGAAAAGCAAGAAGGAAAGAAGGGAAAAGCAGGCGTTTCCTTGCCCTCAAGTCATTTATCTTGTCCAGAGATTAAAAAATAAAACATTATCATTTATATCACCCTTCATATTTGTGGAAGAAGATGCCATTATTCTATTTTACTAAAAGAGGAAATGGAAGAACACAGGGTCCTAGTGATTTCTACTTAGGGAAGAAAAGAAATTCAGCAGTTCCAAATATTCTTCTCAGGACCCATAGCTACATCAAGAGGAGTCGACAGCGCTGAAGAGAACTCTAACTTTCCTAAGAGAATGCGTATTCTACAATCCCATTTACAACTCTTCCGTATGAGTATGTTTCCTCCATCACCTAAAATAACAAGCTCTTTTATGGACCTATCATTTCCATTGCCCAAATAGTCAAGGTCTGTTGATTAAAAGGAGGAAGTCCAGGGCTTCCCTGGTGGCGCAGTGGTTGAGAGTCCGCCTGCCGATGCAGGGGACACGGGTTCGTGCCCCAGTCCGGGAAGATCCCACATGCCGCGGAGCAGCTGGGCCCGTGAGCCATGGCCGCTGAGCCTGCACGTCCGGAGCCTGTGCTCCGCAACGGGAGAGGCCACAACAGTGAGAGGTCCGCGTACCGCAAAAAAAAAAAAAAAAAAGGAGGAAGTCCAAGTTCATCCTAAGAGAAAAACAACCCAAATTGCTTGCCTTACTAGGTGCATAAATTAGTCCACCCTGGACATTGTATGGTTTATATAAAATTGGGATTTCTTTATATAAGGGAAGAGCCAATAAAATATGAGTAATGGGTTAACAAGATCTTTATTAATAAAATATTATTAGAAGTAAACGTTTCAGATTATAATCTATATGTAATGATTTGAGTAGACATAAATAATATCTGAAAAAAATCAAAGCTCAAGGTGAGATGGAATTATCGCCAATATCCTCAATAATTATTGAACTTTTAATATTTAAGAAGAATGTTCTAACTATGCATATTTCACCAGTTATAAAGTTCCTCTCAGCACTTAAGCAGCAAAACAGGGAAATTTAAAAAAATGACAAAAACACTTTTGATCTAAGCTGTGTTCAGTGCTTTGTTTATCTATGGTTTTGGATTATTCTCATAAATAATCTAAATCCCAAGACTTCCATCCTTTTCTTTGACAATTTGTTGACTTAATAAAGTCATTTTTCTTCATCTCTCTTTCAAATGTCTTACCTCCACGGTCTTTCTTAAAGCTGAAAGCTTACTGGGAGCACAGAGAAAGGTTTCATTTTAACTCACAACCTTTCAAATACTCCCTACCTGTTCTTACATTTTCTGAGTCTTTATTTTCACAAATAACAAGGAGTGATTGCTTCAAGCTCACTTTAAAGCAAGCAGAGCATGTTAAACACCAGGTGGGGTTTAGTGTCCTCTTATAGGAAGATGCCATTCCTCAATGCTCTGTGCTTTGCAATGAGGTGATTAGATGATCTTGTTGACCCAGAGTTCCTCTACCGCAGCAGACGTCAAAGCTGCAGCAGGAGCAGTGCACAGCAGCAAGAGCTGCAGGTGTGCACTCTAAATCAATACATCTTTCCTTTCTCAGGACAACCTCCAGAGCGGATTCTGGCTCGCTGCACATCTGGCTTACATTAATTGGTTGCTGAAAGAACATATGAAGATGCTGCATGTATAATCACATATTTACCAGAATGTCACAGTGTTCGATAGGAGACTCTCCCTGTGGCCATTTCTGTGACAGGGGGAAATGTGAAGAGTCACGTGGAGAGCTTCCAGTGACTTCTCAATTTTTGACCACAGTTTTCTCTATGAGGGTAGTGAACTGAAGTTCTCAACAGTGATAACTGAAGAAACATTAGAGACAACGGATGAGATTCTCTCTTTGTGTCTGGACCCTTGCACCAGCCTCATAAATGATCCCCGCCCCTCCCCGAGCTTTGCCTTCCATCTATTCACCGCTCAGCAGAGTGTTCCTGGTAGATCCTAAGTGAGATCCTGCCTTTCCCCTGCTTAGCACCCTCCTTCCCATCTTATGCAGAGTAAAATGCACAGTCTCTCTGCGACCTTAGAAGCCCTCTGAGGTCCACCCCACTTCTTATCACTCTAACCTAACTTCCTGTGTCCTTTCCGTAGCTCAGTCCTCTCACACGCCAGTGGCCTTGATCTTCCAGGAAGACACCAGCAATCGCAGTGCCTTTATCTGCCGTGCTTTCCCCCACGTATCCCCATGGCTCACTTCCTCACTTTCTTCAAATTTATGTTCAAATATCACCTTTGCAGTGACGCCATCTCCGGCGTTTCTACTTAAAATTGCGCTTCTCCTACACCTATCTGCACCCCTACTCCTCCTGTTTCAATTTTCCCCATAGCATGTACTGCCTTCTAATATTCCACTTAATTTACTTATTCATCTTATCTATAATCTGTCTTCTTGCACAAGAATCTGTGCCCCCTGGGGACAGCGCTTTTTGCCTGTTTTGTTCACTGTTGCAAACAGTGCCTGGTGTGTAGTAGGTGCTCAGAACATTTGCACCCTGCGAGCAGTCCAGGAGAATTTGATTAAGGCTCTGAGGTGTTTAATTTAGCTGACTGCTTCCTAGAATGGGAACAAGCCTAACTACCTATTCAATCTTTGACACAATTAGCTCTACCGAAAGAAAGTCTCTGTTCTACAGCCAAAGACAACACCCTACTGGTATGCCTCCACCTAAGCACTGTATATAGTAAGTTACAACAATAAGAAAATGTGGATGACACAGTGCCGTTCATGGTGTGATCTGGAAAGGGAAAAATCCTTATAGCATGTACCCACCAATAGGTGGTATCAGTAAAAACATTTTTACATGTGGCATGTTTATTTGGTTGCTATAGTGTATTTGTCCAGAAAGTTAGGATCGTTATAAGAAAAGGAGATATAATATATTTTAAAGCCAAATTGAACCAGGTATGTTTATGTTTTGTTAAACACATTAACAGTGATCCTCTTGCCAAAAACAAGGCATTTCATTTTACTAATATCATTAGTAAATATGTGTTTTTCTGGTTTTAAAAATATGTACTTTATTGTAAAAAAAATCAAAGCTAATATAGTTCTGTACAACTAGGTAGGTTTGGGGATTTTTAAAAAATGTAACCATTATACTCTTGTCATTAGCAATCAAGTAACCTTGAATTTTTTCAAAAAAGCAATTAGCTAGCCTTTAAAAAAAACAAATGCTAATTAAAAATGACAACTTCGTTATCTAAGCAAACAACAGCTCAGAGTCAGTCTGTACTACCTACTATAAACTGATAATGCAGTAAACTATGGTTTAAAATGACCTCTTTTCAATTACTTTTTTAAAAATGTCCTCACAGCTGCAGAGAACTCACATGCTCTTTCCTGCCATGCTCAGTTGATTTATACTCTGAAGCTGGTTAAACTTTTGTGTATGTAAAGCTACATCCATACAAACCCTTATTTAGAAACTCATTAGTGCTTAAGTTAATGAATCTTCAGTTTTCCATGCTTTGAAACCTTAAAGATTCAAAAACCTCAAAAATAAAACAAAGACATTTGTAGGAAGAATGTTATATCAGGCTATCAGCAAGCATTAGGTCTTATGAAGCATTAATTTAGCAACTAGATGGATGTGAAATCTATAGTGAACCAGCATAATGAATGGGAAAACAGAGTAATTAAAAAAAAAAAAATCATCCCATTGAGTTCCGTCCTGTAAAATTGAAGAAATTCTGTAAAACACTCAAATACTCTTTAGAAGTCAAAAAAGAAAGAGTAGCTTGAAACTGAGCATACACGTCTTCCTAATTCCCTCCTATTTACTCATTCTGAGTCTCATATTTTTTCTCTTCCTCATCTTTTCTGTTCTTTGCTCCTGTGTATTTTGCAACTAACTCTACATGTTTATTTTTCTGCTCTCTTTTTTACTTTGTTCATTGTTTGTATCCCTCATTTTGCACAAAAAGAAGTTGCAGGTGCAGTTGGAGGGTGCAGTCTCAAAGTCTGCTTGATTTCACTTAGATAAGGCTGCTCAGACCTAGACTCCTAGGGAAAGTAAAGAGCGAGGTCTGAAGCATAGGGGACTACTTTCTGTCTTAGAGCCAAGCCCACGAGCTCTATGCTCCTAGCATGTCTGCATTAAGTGACAGAGCTGGCTACTGGGGAGTTAAGGCTCTGAACAGAACTCCTGGTATGTCAGGAAGTTCTGGATGACTGTATTTTGCTGAATGATGAAGTAGCAACTGCTGGAAATAATAATAGGCCTTAAAATAGCAAAAATTCCTGAATGACTATATCAGGGAGTGACCAATTTCTATCATGTGTTGATGTCAATTTAGAGCATGGCTGTTCCCTAGAGAAAAAAGAAATGAGATTCCAGGCCTGCTTTTTCTGTGTGTGCAAGAGATTTCAACTACATAAAAACCCCTTCCAGGCTCAGCTATAGAGCATACTGGAAATGTCAAGAGGCCAAATGACAGGAAATGCATTCTGTATAATCATGCTGCTCTCATGTTTAATGTGGGAATAGGAAAATCCTCAATAGCATGGCATTCCTGGATGGATCTGAAACCACAAAATGCCACAGCTACAGAGTTAAGAAACAACTTCTATAGACTAAAACCCAAGAAGAAGTTACAGAAATCTCCTGAAAAGTGCATGCCATGTTAGTAACATTAAAGGTAAAATTAAAATGTATTTTATTAGAAATCCAGGATCATGAATATCAGAATATTGTCTGACCATCAGCCACTATCTCTCAGTTTCTAACTCCATCTTCACTCAATGTGGGGTCTATGGAGGAGAGATATATAATACGTGCAGTGGCCATGGCTAAATAAATAAGTGTTCTTTATTCCTCTGATCCAGTAGGAAAAGCCCTGAAAACCTAGGCTGAACCAGAAGAAAACTCCTCTTCCCTAAGCTATGTACAGACTTATGTAGCCTCCAGCCTAAGTGGACTGCCAGCCCAGTTTACCCATATTCTATAGACCTGAAATTATGAATTGGCGACTATGAGCTGAAACAGACTCATATGTGTATTGGCCCTCAATGTATTCTTAAAAATATGGATTTATTTGCAAACATTTAAAAATCAGAAGATTTCATATTTTAAAAAAGATACTGCTGTTTTTCTGGGGAAGAAAGAAAAAGATCTGGACCACAGGACATTCAGGCCAACCTGCAACATTTTCCCAGAGCTGAAGCTTCGATACTCTGTCCATGAGGCAAAACTTGCAGTCTCTGTCACTCACTGTTGTGTCTCGTACACCAGATCTGCTTTGCTCATTTTCATCACCTCCCTGGCTTTGGATTGACACAGTTGACCTCAACTCTACACCTGAGTCTTGGCCTTCTCCATCTGAGAAAATCAATGGCAAGGAAGAAGGAGTTCAGAGAAAAGTGCTTCGAGAGAGAGGGGGGAAAGTAAGGGTTTCTTAATCAATAAAAACAACATGATTGTTCCACATAAGTTTTCTCAAGACTTGTCCCAATCTAAAAACACACAAAGAAGAAGGGATGACAAAGAATATCTAGGAAGACTAAAGAGAGTTTGAGGAGAGAGAGAGAGAAAGAGAGAGAATGAGGAAGAGAGAGACAGAGAGACTAGTACATTAGCATGTTAATGTCATAAATGTCTGACTGTCAACATTAACACTTCCTTTGGGAATCAAGTGCAGAGTAGGACAAGGAGATTAGAAAGGGGACTGAAGTTTCACATAGAGGCCCCAATCTATAGTCCTATATTCACGGGACTATTTCTGAAGAGCTAATGAAGCATAAGGTTCATAGCCTTTCAAGATCCTATACCTATTTTTATATCTGTAATTTTGTATTCTTTTTCTCAAGGAGGGCCCCCCCGCTGCAAGTTGTATATTGTATGTATTTCAGCCTCAAAAATGTGCATCTACCTCTGCCTATGTCCCAGATTTTGAATACCTTGACCAAATTTATCAGTCAAGGGAACAAAATGAAAAATATATGTATTTGATAAGGTGGCAAGTTTGTGTGTGTGTGTGTGTGTGTGTGTGTGTATCTGTGACTAAGCCAAGTTGTTCAAGAAAAGGAGATAATCCAGTAGTTACTAAAACCAAATTTTATAAAAGGAGCAATCTCAGAAATTGCTTATTTTGAAGAACACCTTCTGAATCGTTATACCAGAGAATAAACTACTTTCAAATATTTAAAAATACATTAAAATTCCATTAAAATCTGTTTTTATGAGTAAAATCAGAAGCACTGATATATATTCCTTAATTTAATATTCTGGGTCATCTAAGACTCGAGAGGTGTAATCTGACTCAAGGTTCCCCTGATCGTTAGTATAGGAAAATGTTTAGAGTTTTACCATAACTAAGTTTCAGAGGATAGTCCCAAAAATAATTATCAAAGAATAAAACCTATAACTATCAGCTAAAGTCACCGGTATATTATGTGTTTGGTCTGTTCTATAATCTCTAATATAATCGCTTATTCTTTTCATCTTTATAGTATCATCTTATACAAAAATTGTAGGTGATAAGATATTGAAAGATTTTACTTTTCGATAATAATGTCTAAAAATATGATCTTTCCACCCATTAAAGTCTGAGCCTTATATCTGACATAGAACCAATGTGTAACCTATAGGTACTCAAATTATATACAGCTGCACAAGGAGAAGCGTGTCCTAGAGTTTCGACTACCTCTGGCTTCTCAGAGGCTTGATGCTTTTCATTCAGAAACTAGTTGTTCTGGATTAAAATGGAAGAATTTACTTTATTTCAACACAGAAATTTAAAATCAGGCATAAAGCAACAAGCTGGCATAAAGGGGATTCCATCTGTCATTAGGATATGAAAATATAATTAAATAATAATATACTGAGACTTGACAGTATGTTTCCTTACACCCATGCTACGGGTTTGTCAGATGGCTGACATGGATTAAAAGCAAGGACATTCTGAAACTATCAATAATAAAGACCCTTGATCTAGGTCCAAAAGAAACAATCTTAAATACCCCACCATTATGGGAAATGTCCTAATAAGATTCCGTTTGTAAAATACATTAGCCCATTCTTTTTCTTTTTTTTTTTTCTAGTCATGTTTTACCAAGTTTGTCGATGAAGACATTGAGGCCACATTTATAAAGTGGCGGGTGAAATAAACATGAAACTAGAAATGTGTGTTTCACTAAAGATGATCTAACTGTTTCTTGCCAGATCAATCAGACAATACATTTTCAAGAGTAAAATTAGACCTTCTTAGATCTACTTAGAATTCTATTAAGTTTAAAGGCCAAAAACTTTTGGTTTATGGCTCTCCACTAAATACAAAATTGTATTTTGTAGCAGTTAAACAAACTAACAAAAAAACTTAGCACATGCAAAATAGTTAATTTCCATATAGCATCTCTGGTTTTGCTCAGTCTTTGCTTTCATAGGCACACAAACACACACATATACACTGAGCTTTTCCTGAAACTACTGTCCCTGCAAATTTTTAATTAGAAATGTAAGGGTAACAAGAGAACGGCAGGAGACGTTAAGATCACCAAAACTCTTTTGTATGTGTGGGTATGTGTGTATGTTTTTCTTTCTTCTAATAACATATTGAGATTGATACTTTATTTTTATATATTTTGGATGCTGTTATGCTGTTTTGTTTTTGCTTTTGTGGGAAAAAAGTCCTTTTCTGATACCAAAATGTTTCCTACTTAGAAAACTATGTTTTCAGTTGTCAACATTTGAATTAATTTAGTAGTATAAATACCTCCAGAAATTTTAAAAATGGATTTTAAAAATTCTAGTGTTGTTCTAAAGAAAGGGAAGAAATGGTCTTCTGATAAATCAGGAATTTGTCTTTGTCCAATTGTCTTAGAGAAGCTATTTTTTTCCATCTTCTTTCTTATTTTGTGAGGTAATGAAATATTTAAATAACTGATACTTGGCAGAAACACTTATTCCCACAGTATTTCTTGCCAAAATGAAAGAAGAAAGATCCAAATATCAAACAAGGGATGCTGTATTTGTGAGATTATAGCCTGATTTTCTACATGACCTCCCCTTTAAAATAAAACACAGTACAATAAAATAAAACAAAATAAAATAATTGGAGGAGTGGAAATCCAGAAGGCTCTTTGTGAAATAATATAACTATCCTCAATTGATGACAAAAATTCAAAATAAGAAAGAATATAGCAGGAAACAATCTTACTCTGACAGTGAATGAATCAGATTAACCAAATCATTTTTCCAGTTTTAATATTTGTTCAATTTTTAAAAGGAACATAAAAGTTAGGACAACATGACCCATAACTTGCTATTATCTAAATAAAATTAAATGCCTTTAAAAAGTTTTCCATGGGGGGGTAAAAAAAAACCAAAAAACAAAAAACAACTATGTCGGAAATAATGTGTGTTCACTGGGTCTTATTTTGTGAAAGGAAATGCTCTACCAGGAAAAGAAATAATTACATTCTATACAGGTTTCAGTTTTGTAAACATCAAATTGGCAAATACACATTTCCTTTCTCCCCTTAGATTTGCCTTACAAAATTGAGGGAAGAACTCACTTTGGTAAGGTTCCTCCGCTTAATTATTGCATCCAAAATTTATTAAAGAAAGAAAACAAAAACATTTGTGAGCCCTGGGGACTGGTGGTAACACAGGTACAGTGGAACCAGGAGGATCTGCTGATTCCAGATGGAGTGGATATATTCCCACGGCACCTACTACTTGCCAAATGTTTCGTAAAGCAAACACATGACCTAAAAGATTTTGCAAGTGTGGGGTCTTCAAAAAAAAACCAAAAAACAAAAAACAAAAGGAAAAAGAAAAAAAGTCCACACTTGCAAAAAAAAAAAAGTGCCGTTCTTATTTAAAAGTCATTTCTTAATTCCTAACCATAAGTTGTTTTTAAAAACACACACACTTTTAATATTTTTCAGCTGTCATGCCCACTTTAGTGAGTCTACATGTGTGGGTACTCCATAAAATCTCAGTGGTGGTGGCAGATGTCCCCTTTGAAGCATTTCATCTGCTGCTGGGGGCAGGGGGAGTGTCACTCTGGTGCCACGAACACCATTCTTTCTGAAGACTCTGATTTGGGACAGCCCCTCTAAGAACAAATGCAGCACTGCTTGATGTTGCTCAAACGGGTGGTACGAAAAGCAGAGAAACACACGACTATGTCAAGATGAAGAAAGGAATTTTAAACAATAACATACTTATGAGGCCCTTTACGACAGCCAAAGAACTGCTGTAAGAAAATTATCAATAATTATTATAATTAAGGCTGGGCTGTAGGAGACTACAAATTTATATCTGTTGTTTGAAGTGACCAAATCCTATATTCATGGAAGTCCTACCCACTCCTCCAGTTGTTGGAGCCCCAGATGATCTCTTCCTTCCTTGCATTCCTCTAGCAGTTTCACGCTGTACCACATATTTTCACACTTAACTGCATATTGTCTTCCTTTGTCCTCTAATTGTTTAAAGGCTTAGTGGTTTAGGAGTTTTTACTTATTTTGAATTAATTTTTTATTCTTCTTCCTTCAAGATGATTGCTATGCTGAACAGAAGATACTCAATAAATATTTGACTTATTATTAATTAATATTTGACTAATTAATTCATTTAGCAAATTTTATTAAGCACCTACTATGGACCAGGTTAAAAAATTGTCATGGTCCCTTGCCCTCAGGTAGCATATATATTTCCAGGATAGAAGAGACATTAAGCCAATAATCACAGAGACACGAGTAAAAGTACAGCCAGTGACAAGTGCTGCGTTGGAAGAACAGCAGATATTGTGAATGAGTCTATCAGGAGATCTGATGCCCCCAAAGTAATGGGATGAGGCAAAGTTTTCTGAGGAACTTACACCTTATTTAAGCCCAAAGAGTAAGTGAGAATTACCACGGGAAGAGGGAATAAAAACATTTTGGGAAGAAGAACGTGCAGGTTAGGTTGAAGAACTAAAATAAAACCTGTGTGATGGGAGAGTAATAAATACAGGGGGAATGGAATAAGATTCTAGAAAGGTTAGCAGCTCATGTAGATATTTATGGTCTATGGTGAGGATTTTGATTTTTTATGCTGCATAAATTGTGAGGCCATTCAGGGTTTTGAGACAGCAAGTGGCATTATAAGATTCACTTTTTAAGAAGATGATTCTGCCTGCACAGTGAATAATGCATTAGACAGAACAAGTGTCAAAGTAGTGAGACCAAGGAGGAAAATATTTCATTATTCCAGGTGAAAAATGACACAGCCTTGAACTAGGGCAAATGATGACAGTGGACATGGAAACAAGGAGACAGAATTGAGTGAGAAGGGATCAAAAATAAGGTCCAGGCCTCTAGCCTGAACAACTAGGTATGTGATGGTACCATCTACCAAGATGGGAAAATGAAAGAGAGCATGGGACTAGACTGAGGAGTGGGAATCAACAGTTAGCTTCAGATACTGTTTCAACTGGCCCTGAGATAGCAAAGTTAGAATGTTGAGTAAGCACGCAGATAGAAAATCTAGAGCCCAGAAGAGAGATTTTTTCCTGAAGAATAGTTTGGGAGTCACCAATCTACAGAGAGCATTTGGAAAACAAGACTGGTGATGTCACTTAGGGAGAGTAGGCAGGGAGAAGAGAAGAGGGCCCAGGACAGAACAAGGAAGAATTCCAAACAGGACAAATAGGAGACAGAAAAACAGACCAATAAAGAGGAAATAGGAAGAAAGGAGGGAGGGGAGTATGAAGGAGCTCAAGGGAAGAATCCAGGAGGTCCTAATGTTGCTGCCCCTCAGGAGAAGATGCTCAGTCACCAATCAACGTCTTCCATTCAAAGTGTGTGCCTTGGGTCATTCCAGTTGGCGTCTGTGCTTAAAACACATTGTTTTCTCGGTCACTAATGTCTGCATTTATACGCCATTTTTCTCCCAAAACGTTATCACATGAGCTGGAAAATACTTCCGTATCTCTTTGTGAAACTGCATGACTTATAAAAGGAATTCTTATATGCCAGGTAAACTATATTTTTTAGGTCTGACCATCTTAAACATAGACTCCAAATTTGGTGAAAGTGTATCCAGCAATTTTCATATGATGTGGTTAGCAAATAGGTAAAATTTAATTTAATATTCCATTAACAAATATTTTTTTGCAGACAGATGTTAAATGAACTATAATTTATCTAACTAGCCCTTACTTTTAAAAATTGCCAAAAATGAGTAAGGGATACAGGAAAATTAAAAACAATTATATTTTATTGGTAAAATTACTGGTAAGTTTATATTCTTTTTAAAAATTTCCTTTAGGGCTTCCCTGGTGGCACAGTGGTTGAGAATCTGCCTGCTAATGCAGGGGACATGGGTTCGAGCCCTGGTCTGGGAGGATCCCACATGGCACGGAGCAACTGGGCCCGTGAGCCACAACTACTGAGCCTGAGCGTCTGGAGCCTGTGCTCCGCAAAAAGAGAGGCCGCCATAGTGAGAGGCCCGCGCACCGCGATGAAGAGTGACCCCCGCTTGCCACAGCTAGAGAAAGCCCTCTCACAGAAACGAAGATGCAACACAGAAAAAATAAATTAATTAATTAACTCCTACCGCCAACATCTTCAAAAAAAATTTTTTTTTCCTTTAAGTGCCTATGTTAAATACATTGCTGGTGGGCATGAAAATGGATACACTTTGGAAAATAATTTGACATTATCTTTTTAAACTTCTTATTTAATAATAATGTAATGCCAAAATTGCACATAAGTGTACAGCTCTCTGAATTTTCACAAAATTAACACCTTTATAATCAGAACTCAGATCAAGAAACAGAACAATACCAGTACCCCAAAAGTGTTTTGACATTATATTTTTTAAGTTGAATATTCACTAACCCTATAGCAATTCTACCCCCCACACACACACACACACACACACAGCAATTCTACTCATATATGTGTATACGTGTATACGTATACATATACACATGCCTCCAATATAAATTGTTGCATGCAGCTCTGAGAATTGTACCAGAATGTTCAGAACAAAGCTGGCTGTTACAGCTTAAGCTTACAAACAATCCATATAACAATAACCCAGAAATAATAAATTACAGCATAATCACACAATGGAATATAATACAGCAGAGAAAATTAAAATGAATGAACTACCTCTAAGCACAGCAACATAGATAAATAAACATAATACTGCTGGGAAAAACCAAATTCCAAAAGAGTAGAATTGAATGATATCCATTTTATAAAGTTTTTAAATGAACAATGTAATATTTAGTCATTCACATATGGGTGCCAAAACAAACAAGCAAATAAATACCAAACAACAATAAACACAACATTAAGGCTAGTGTTTTCTTCTGAGGTGAGGCAGAGGGATGGGACAGAGAGAAGTACAAGGGTGAGTTACAATGTAATATAGCATCAAAACCAGGACAATTTTGAGAGCGAAAGGGAGAACTGTTAATAATTAAATGAGGATGGTAGAAGTTAACAGGAACTGTCCTATGTAAACTTGGACATGGGGTCACCCTAGTTATCAATAACCATCCAGTTCCTAGATTGACTGGTGGGTTCGCCGATTTTTTATTTTCATGGATTAATAATTAATTAATGTAAAATTTAAAAGTCCATTCATGACCAATGATTTTAGTGTGTTATTAACCAAGACTGATTGATTCAATTCTGTTTGGGAACCATCTGAGGTCCAAATATAAATAATGCTTTGTCAAATTCTAAATGTTCATTATTTAGTGGTATGGGCCTTAAAATTAATATTTGGGGGCATGACTGAGAAGGATGAAAGAGAACAGTCTCTAATTCAGGAAAGGAGAGGGAAAGGAGAAGATTTAGCCCTTATCCAGTACTACTACATCTCCCAGACCTCTCCCCCCAGATCCCTCCCCCCAGATCCTGAGACTCTGAGAGCCAAAGATCACAATGTAACAAATGCAATGAATCAAATGATTATTTGATTCTAACCCTGACTGAGGTTGACTTAATTACTTAGGAAAATCTGGGAATTCAGCTGGGTTCTATTTTACCCATGTAATAAGCCAAAGAAATGCGATCCTGATTAATAGTTGACATTGCTTTGTAACTGTCCTTCAGTGGCCATGGGAGTTTTGAAATTCAGCTGGATCTTCAGGTTTGCCAGAGATAATATTCAAAATATTTAACCAATGACAACAGCATGAGAAACAACCAAGCCAAACATATCCTAGTCATTGCCCAGGAATAGAGTCCTGCAGCCTCCTTGTTGCACTGGCGTAACCTTTCAGTTGCCAGGTGATTCCCAAGAAGCCACTGTAGCTAGAGTGGAAGGGGTGACGCCTAAGGACTTGGGTTTCGGCTAGTAATTAACCAGTTTTGTGAGTAGGTCAATATTTTAAAAATCGATACAACTAGAAGTGGGTAAAGAATTCTTTCCGGCTAAAATTTATATAATTTGGAATATATTCATGAAGAAAGTGAATACAAATTGTCTTCCTTTTGCAAATGAAAAAGAGAAAAAGGAAAATAAAATGATCATTACTAAAGTCTCTCCCAGGACCCTGGAAGCTTAACCATGATTAGTTTTATGAAAATCCACCTCTGGCTATGGCCACACTGGAGCATACCAGCTGAGTGTTTGCCTTAAGTCCTCACTGAATATTCCAGACCCTACAGATTCTCAGGCTGAATCAGACTACATCAGGACATTGTCACTGTTGATGACAATGCCAGAGTAGACACAACCAGTACCTTGACTGCTGCTGTCTAGTTTATATGTGATTCAATTGTAAATTAAATTTGACTTCCTACATTAGGATTCTAATCTTCAAGAAATACCAAGGAAGTAGCTAAAATATTTTCAGGAACAGTAATAGTAGAATATGAAGCAACTTTGGAATCATTTCCACCACCATAACACCTCCATAACTTCTGACAACTCCCATTACACCAATGTCTAAAACATAATGAGGCATATAATATACGTCTGTTATTTGAATAAACAAAGGTAAACCTGGATTTAAACCCTGGCTTTACCATTTAGTGCTAAACCTTCTTTCACTCATCTTTAAAATGGAGAGACTAATAAGACAGAAGGCTGCTCTGAGGATTACTGACAAAAGAGAAAAGAGTTCACATGGTAGATACTCAAAAACTGTTACTGCCTTCCCTTTCCTCCAGAATACAACTAAAGAACATGATGTCTCGAGCCCATAATAAAAGGATGGGGTTTCTCTGCTAAAATAGCCCTCAGAACCCAGATGACCAGGTTTTCCAATCATTCAGAATGTTCTGATTAACCCAGTGTCAATATGTTGACTAAGTCTGTATCACTGTGACACGAGCCAAACTAAGTGTTATCAAAGATAGTCAATTCCATAACAACATTGAATTGCACACACAAGGGAGTGTGTTCTCTAAATAATGGCTTTAAAGAAGGGAAACAGAGAAATCACAGCAATTAGTCCCAACTAATGGAGCAAAAAAAGGAAGACAAAACTGCTAAGACAATACCCAAATTATTAACAAAGTCTAGATAACAAATAGAAATATGTTTGTCATAAATACTTTGGAACAAGATAGGTTATATTTAAATGAAAGATTAAGTTAAATTAAGAAAATCAATAGAAATATGGGAGAACAGAAAAAAAAACTAACCTGCATTGTGGTTACTAAAACTTAAGTATTCACTAATAATTAATTTTACTGAATTATTATTAATATCATCATTGAATGACATGTAAGTTCTTATACCTTATATATAAAGAATACAATATTTGTTAACTGTGTGAACCTTCCTTCTAGGAACTAGCTCATGGTGTCCGAAGTTTTGTGTTTCATAGTCTCATCACTGTTATTTAACCTCCAGTACTACCTCAAGTTACCCCAGTTCACCCATCCGGTAAGAAATTTTATATGTAAAAATCAAGCCTTTTAAAAAATTATACTGTATTCACTTTCTAAACTTTATTTTTTATATCCCCAATTATGAACAAAGAGATCATGAGAAGTAAACCCATTTCCACTTCTAGCCACATTTCAAAATATAGAATTCTGAGTCTTCACAGAATGCCCAACCTCAGAAAGATTTTCCCCTGGGTCTTGCAGGATAATTTTACAGCAGTTTAGAAGAGAAAACAATATTTTTTATGATCCTCAGGGGCTTTGAATGGGCAGAAGACCACCAAGAAGTGGGATAAGTTTTCAGTTCTGTGGGTGTTACTAGAAGGGATTTGCTAAACCTACACATTTCCTCCTCAGGTCACTACTAAGTCAAGGTGACATATATATAATATCTAAATGTGTTGGTGATGTAATTGCAACAAATTACTTCTGTCAGAATGAAAAAAACCATATTTTTAGCCTAAATATTTCTAAGAATATCAGTGAAAATAATATTTTCCAACTTGTGAGAGATCACTTTGTAACTTTCTATAGAGACTTTAAGGATTGTATGAGGTTTAGTAAAGAAAAAATTTTGTTTTTATATCTAATTGTTTCACCTTAACAATATCATTTTGAATCTGTATTTCCGTGTTTTCAAGGAGTAGAATTTCTAATGCATATATTGTGAATATTGGGAGTCCTTAAAAAACAACAGAGAAAATAAAAAGTTGACCATCAATGATGGAAAGTGAGAAAAAACAGATTAATAATAACAATATTAATAACAGCTGACCTCTAAAAAGTTTTTAGTTTGTGCAACGTATGCGGTAAGCAACAATTTTGTTCATTATCTAATTTAATCTTTATTAAAATCTTATAAAAAAGAGGAAAGCAGAATTAGATTGGAATACAGAGAAGTGAAACGCTATAGAATGATAGTGGGAATGAGAGAATAAAGAAAATTCCAGCCTATTCTTTTTTCCATAACAAATCATTTCTCAAAAGATGACCCTGTGTCTACACTCCATTTCTTGAGATAACTCAGAATTGCAATTTGGCAATATCAATGGGAAAACTTGAAAACTGCCAGAACCAGCAATTCAAACTCTATAAATTTTATCCTAAAGAAATATTCTGAAATGGGTATAAAATACAAATGCAAGAATGCCCACTGAAGCATTATGTAAGATAATAAAGATTTGGAAACAGTGCAAGCAGTATGAGATCTGTCAAATAAACTATGGTAGACTCATGTGATAACCTGTTGTGCACCACTGTAAATTATATAATAGAAAAAAGCTTCTGAGTATGGGAAGGATATGTTTATAATGTATTTTTAACGTTAAAAAATACATCCCAGTTTGGATAGAAACAAAGATGTATATGTATATTTGGAAAAGGTCCTAGCAAAAAAACACATCAAAATGGTCATGTGTGATACATCCAGCTGTGTCCAGCATCCAGCGCCAAAGCATCAATGGTGCAGGGGGAATGGCAGCAACTCGATGTCTTCACGGACAGAACTCTGGTGTGATTGTGGATGTTGTTTTAGGTGGTGTAGCCTGCTCCCCGGCCATAATTAAACTCCAAAATATTCTTTAAAAACTGCATTTTCTGCTTGATCTATCCAGATCTCATTTCTGTGGCTTGCAAGGATCCTGACAAATACAGGTCCTCCTTTAGAGCCTTTACTAAAGTCGTGTGTGAAACACAAAGATTTACTCCAAGCCAGACTTCTGGGAGCATACAGGGAAGAGGTTCAGGTCATCGATTAAAAATGACAAGGACTAAGTTATTCCCATGACTTATGGAATTCTAAAATACAAATTCTGTGCCCTGAGATAAAATTTTGAGCAATGGCAGAGACACTGGAAAATTACTGAGATAAATTGAAACTTAGGAAAAAATAAGGGGACTGCTAGAGAAGCTGGGTTCCCCAGATCCCACCCAATGCACATTTGACTAATGTGTACATTTGGCTACGTATACTTTGGCTAATAAATGTAACAATTATTCCTACTGAAAGAGTTTCTCAGTGCAATTCAATTTCAAGGCCAGGGTCCAGATTCAAGAAATAAGACTCCACAAGACACAAATCTATACAGACAACAGAATGCAGAACCACCAAGGGTTTCAGAGGGGATACTTGACTCAGACAATGCCCAGGCCCTGAAACCAGCACCCATGTGAAGTGTTAAAGCTATTTCTACCCCAGATTGTCCTAACTCCCCAAAGATGTAATGACTGAGAAGAATAGATAATTAAATAATCCCAGAGAACCAGAACAGTGAGGCAGCCTTTTTTTTTTAACGTCTCTATTGGAGTGTAATTGTTTTATGATGTTGTGTTAGTTTCTGCTGTATAACAAAGTGAATCAGCTATATGTATACATATATCCCCATATCCCCTCCCTCTTGCGTCTCCCTCCCACCCTCCCCATCCCACCCCTCTAGGTGGTCGTGAAGCACTGAGCTGATCTCCCTGTGCTATGTGGCTGCTTCCCACTAGCTATCTATTTTACATTTGGTAGTGTATATATGTCCATGCTACTCTCTCACTTCGTCCCAGTACAATGTTCATTGCAGCACTATTTACAATAGCCAGGACATGGAAGCAACCTAAGTGTCCATCGACAGATGAGTGGATAAAGATATGACACGTACATACAATGGAATATTACTCAGCCATAAAAAGAAACAAAATTGAGTTATTTGTAATGAGGTGGATGGACTTACAGTCTGTCATACAGAGTGAAGTAAGTCAGAAAGAGAAAAACAAATACCGTATGTTAACACATATACATGGACTCTAAAGAAAAAATGGTTCTGATGAGTCTGGCAGCAGGGGAAGGGTAAGCTGAGGCATCCATTTTAAAGAGTCAAATAAAACTTACTTTTAGATTAGGTACCCTAAACTATCCCCTCCTCTCTCAATCCATGCATGTGACCTATTAGGGAGTTCTTATGACAAGTAGACTGAGGAAGAAAAGCTCAGACCTGATTACTGACAGGTTGCATGATATAGTGATACCAGCCAGCCATGGATTGATGTTCTGCTACAGCTCCACTCAAAGGTGACTCAAAGAATATGATCAAAGAATATCCTCTCTCATGGGCAAAATTTGGGGTAATAAATCTGGTTATCTAATTTACCCAGGAAAATAAATGACCTGAGGGACAAACTGATTCATAGGCCATCACTGGCTATTTGGCTAGTTGGCCAGGAATTGGAAGAAGAACACTGGAAGACTGGTGAACATAATCTGGTGAAAAGTTAGATTAATGTGTTGATACCAAGAATAGGCATAAAGCATGAAGGTGTTTGTATCCCAAGTAAAATGCTCAGTGAAAGACGTCCACAGTTGAGAAGGCTCTCAAATCAGATGGGCAAATAATTTATACAATGGATATCAGGCAGCATCCTTCCCCAGATACTTCAGTGCTTATTCAATGGGTCCATGTACAAAGGTACCATCATTCCAGAAACAGAGGTTCACAAGGGTTCAACTTTACCTCCACAGTATAGTATTCAATGTACAACCTCAGTGGCAAATGCTTTACTCCTGACGTTGCATCACTTCAAAGAGATCAACAACTTCCTGTAGCAGATTGAAGACAGTGAACCTCTATAATTTTGAAGGGGCATCAATTTGTCCTGACTAGCGTACATACCTATTCCATAAATAGACTTGCTATGATGATCTGCCACACTATCATCCATGAATTTATGAAAATATTTTGTCATTCATCATTGAATCCCACAACACATTGGAGCTCATTTCACAGGAAAAAGTACAGCTTTACGCCCATGAGATTCACTTGTATTGCAGTGTACCCCATTGCCCAAAGGAAACTCACATAATAGAATAGTGAGTGCTTACTGATGATTCACTTGTTAAGTCAACTGGGAGACCACATCCTGGTAGTGTTGAGTGCTTTGAAAAGTGGACCAGTAGAAGGTCTACTTCTCCCAGTCCAGGATATAAGGGTTTGGGAACAAAGGAGTAGAAATAGGAGTTACTATTTTCATTATTACACCAAATATTTATGCTTGCATCGTTTTTGCTTCCTGTCCTTAAACTTCACACTCTGCAGATTCAGAAGTCCTAGTTCCCAAAAGAGAAATACTTTCATTAAGGACACAACAATTGTCCCATTGAATTATAAGTTGAAACCACCACTTGGATAGTTTGGATTTCTCCTGCTATTGAATCATCAGGCAAAGAAAAGGGATGTGAATGTTGATCCTGCTTACCAACATGATGTAATCCACTGGGGACCTCACTCCCTTAATAATTCCAAACCCAGTAGTAAAATCCACAGCAGTTACCCAATGGAGCCAGAACCACTAAGTGTTCAGACCCTTTGGGAAAGAAGTCTTGGGTCACCAACCGTATATAGAACCCTGACCAACTGAGGTTCTGGTTGAGGGCATAGAGGTACATAAAAGGGTGGATGGAAGAAGTACCCTCATGATTAGAGACAGAGATTAGGGCTATACTGGCTCTGCATATTTTTGTCATACGCAATATGTATGCATATGGTATCGTCTCCTCTTCCTCCACTATACATACATGAAGATGTTGGTGATGCTTAAGTCTGCATTTTCATTCATAAGCCACCATACTTTGAGGAACCACACTTAGATCTGATGAAGAAGACATTATATCACCCAGAGACACTCAACTTTAAGAGTGAGCAGTGAATGATGGTGAGACTTCATGAGCCCCTTTTGTGGGGAGGTGTGAGTGTCTTAACTTGTGTTTCGTTTGTATTTTCTTAGGCGGAAGCATGAAGTTGTCGCTATGTGGGAATAAATTACATATGGTTGGGCAGAATGCATACAATGTAGCAAAAAGTGTGGACTGTGACACTCACTTGCAATTTTGCTCACAGATTCATTCCTTACCCTTACTCTCTGCTCTCCAGGAATTGCCGTTTTGCAAACAACATTTCCAGGGCTACTTTTGTCAGCTGCCCTCTAGCCAGGTAGGGTAAATGGAAAGATGTGATATGAATTTGGGGCTAAAGGAAAGGAGAAATCAAGCCCACCACTCCAACCCTCTCACTGCTTCAAGTAGAATGTCTGGTAGTAGCCTCATCTCTCCATGGTTCTAATTCTAATCAAGATTCTAAACAGGCCCTTCCACTGTGATTTCCTTTCCTGACAAGTGGCCTTGATTCCTTGGCTCTTCTGCCTTTGCTCTCCATGCCTAAGAATGGATGTGGTTTGCTGATATACTTAATACTGGGGTTGAGACACCATCCATATTTGGCTTTTCAGCTTTTCTAATAAGTTTGTAATACATTTTATGTTCCTAAAGCTCAGCTACCAGGCATTGACTTAACCGTGATCGCGAGGCTATTTCAGTAGTTCAGGTGAAAGATGATGGTGGTTTAATCTAGGGTACTAGGATGCTAGCAGTAGGGATCAATATATTTGGACAGAGTAGAGGACTTGCTGATAAACGAATTGCAGGTGTTGAGGAAAGGGAGGAATCAAGGAGGATGCTTGGTTTCCTATTTTGTGCAATTGCATCATAATAGCGTCATTTGCTGTGATGCACTTGGTAGGGGAAAGAACAGTTTGGAAGTAAGAAACATTCCATTCTAGATGGGTTCACTGTGAGATCCCTGTAGGATAGCAAAGTGGGTTTCTTTAATGGCAGATGGTTAATGGAATCTAGAGATTTGTGGGAAGACCTAGCCTCCTGATGTTCATCCTTTCATTCTAAACTCTCTTTTTTACTTGCAATTAACTCCTGGGTGGTGAGATCCCAGCTTTTTTTGTGGTTCTTATCCCACCGGGGGAAAAATGGAATTTCTAGGAATATTTCCATTTAAACAACTATGTTTCCGTAGAGTGAAATAATCTGGCTGACTGTTTCAGTTTACTGAGAAGTATTTTGTCTGATTCTGAGATGACAAAAATAAGTGAAGGTCTAAACAGGGAAACCCTGAGGCAATACTCAGGTGCTTATTTTGATGTTCTGAGAGCAGTGAGAGGTCTAATTACTGAGCAGCCAACTGCCCTTAATAAGGTCTTGAGAAACTGCCCTCAGTCAACATTCTCTTTTTAGAACACAATCAATTTTCTGCCTTAGTCTCAGCTAAATTTCAGATAAAAATAGGAGGAAAAATAGGAGGTCTTCCTGACCTCAGAAAGAGATTTGTGGAATCTAAAAAAAAATGTATAAGCACTTTGGTACCTGACAAGGGTGTAAAAGAAACACTAGTAATGATTTAGCTTTGTGAATTTAGTCATACTCTTATGTTTCTATTCCAAATAGTTATAAGTCATTCACATATAAAACATAATCAGAAATCAGGAACTATTAACAAATAAGAATGGGTAAAAAAACAAAAATATCACTCAATATATTTCGGAAAAGGAAATTAGGTGTCAAAACATCTGTCCTAAGTTTCATTCATTTAGCGTTAGCTACTTTGTCTTCTTTCAACATTCGTGCAGTTTATGTAATCTTTTTGTGATGGTATCTTCCAAAAAGTTTTGTGGGGGGATTAAGGTGGGAATCCAGTCTTAAAGCAAAGCTTTTCTTTATAATTAGGCAATATACTCTGAATTTCCAGTAAATGTGTTGGGACGTGTGTGTGTTTTCTGAATGCATTATTCCCACTGATAGCTGGCCAAGTAGGGGGAAAAAGTGATGAGAAGTAGAGAGGAATGGGGGGGGTGGGGAATTCCCCTTTTTAAGCAGTCTTATGAAACTGAAGATTCCCATGTCTTGAAAGGTCAAAGAAAGAATATAATACACTTAGGAAAAAGAGACAGGCTCATCATTAATCTAGTTGTTCTTGGCCCAGTCAGCAGAAGAAATAGAAATGCTGTCATCACTTACGGGCGAGATAAAGGATAAAAAGTGGTAATGTGTTGGTTTACTGCAAAGACCATTCTTTTGGTTTGAGAACATTGCTGGAAATAACCTGAGCTGAGAAAAGCTCCCTATGAGGAATACATGTTATGGGAAACTGTTAAAGGCGAAGTTTGGTCACTGACCTTCTCGATGTAGTTTAATCAAGTTGCAAGCACCACACCAAAAAAGACAGCTGCTTAAAGAAGGAAGCCTTCAACAAGCCAAGACATTTTACCTTTTCTCTATTACACGAGTCAGGGAGAAGACACGAGTGTGCAATAAATCTCTAGTTCATGTGCTCAGAGGCTGCACTATAATAATGATAGACTATAAATCACACAAAAATGTTACCTTTATTTTAGGAGAGTCAATAGCTAGAAAAAGTGCTCACCAATAGCACAGATGTCTAGTAGATATAAAAACAAATGCTTGGCAGTTGTTTAAAAATGGGAAGTGCAAAGATCTGACCTGAAATATATTAGAAAACAGCAGCAGTTTCATCCTTTTGTCACGGTTCCAGTATTGCATTTCATTATTTTTCTTAAAAATTCCATGTTCCTTTGTTAAAGGTAGGACTGCAGCTTTGAAAAGGTGAAAAACTTTTCTGTCATGTGTTTCTCAAAAAAACCTTGTAAATATTTGGGAATCGTATATACATACATGAGTTTTTATGTAAATGTGTCTTTCTTTGAAAGTTTAAGGATAACTGACTGCTGAGAATTGAAGATGAGGTAAACACGTGGGAGGCTCCTACAAGGACCCACGGGAACTGGAACCAGGATTTCAATATGCCAACTATTAGCTAATTGTGAGGATGACACTGTCTGGCCAGACTCACAATCCACATCACAGCATCTGCCTCAAAAGAGCTGTTATAAGAAGAGCATGCTCATTTATTGCAAATGTGACCCAGTGCTCTGAAATCCAGATATGTGCTTTGGAAATGGAGATCCCTCAGATGACTGTGACAATGCTAAGGGTCAAAGAGACTTCTGGCATCACTCCTGGAGAGGTAGGGAATGTAGAATATGTATTTTAACTACCACAGGATTAATAGGCTGTGCTTTACCACTTTTTAATTCTTTTTTATTTAATAGAAGTCTGGAGAAACTGTAAGCTTATGGAAAAATGAGTTATACTTTTTAAAAAATCTTTTTTTCCTTACATGTTTCTTTTTTTTCTTGCACCCCACCTTTTTTAGTCGGGTGTGGAGTGGGAGATATGGTCAGGAAATTGGGCAAGTTGACTTATTTAAACAATTGAAACTCTAGAGAAATCTGAATCTTAACTTCCCAGAGGTTTAAAGTAAAGCTCAGTTTCCTGTGATTCTCCATTTCCTGGGTTTAACAGGGACATGGATCTCAAGAATTACAATATGGTGAGAAAGTCTGTCCTACTAAGATTTTCTCACCCCAGCAGGAAAGTACCATACCAGAAATTTCACAAGAAAATCGGCTCTCATGAGACTCACAGCCAGACTTTTAACCATTTTGATAAGTTCAGAAGAGCTTCAATCAAAAAGCTTTCAAATCCTTGTCCCAAATGACCTCGCAGATCCCTTTGAGAGCCACCCAGCACCACTTCATAGTTCCCATAAACACTTGGACCTTTCCCTGTGAAAGCTGACAAGTTTTCCCGAAAGTCCTTACATACCACCATGCTCAGCCTCATCTTGCCAAATGTGCTATCTCAGTGGAAACTGCTGGAACTTTCCAGACAGATTTTATGCTAAAGGCAAAAAGTACCTCAGTCACCAATGTGCCCACACTGGTTTTCTGAGACTGACAGTACCTAGCAATTTCACATGCTAAATATAAAGTCCCATACCTTTTTTCTCCCTGTATGACCAAGTATTGCTCTCGTAATGCTTTATGAAAAATGTCTCATAACTGCCGTAATTACTGTTGTCAACACCCCTGTTAATATTCTGGAACTGCAAACATCTCACATCAAATCTCCACGTGGAAAAGGGACTGTTCACCTCTACTTTGTAAATTAGGTATATGATTTATCTGTGGGAAACATTTCAAAAATATAGATTCAGAAAGACATCTACCACATGATGGCTTTTCCATATGGCATCTCATAATTATTTTGCTGTGTGTGAACATGATGAAAACAGTTTCATAATTCTCCAAGGGTCAGAGTAAATTATTTCAATTAGACATATTTCAGAGCAAACATTACCTTAGGGTTTATTAATAATATTACCTGAGAAGGAACAGCTGCCTTTTATGCATAAAAAGCTGTCAGCCTCTTACCACTCCTTACTATAGAAACCCTTGTGTGACTTTTAAAAAATGGCAGATTTTCTCATGCTTTACCTAAACACAGAACTTGGCAGCAGGGACCTGGTTGTAATCCTCAGCATGGGAGCTAGTGGGTAGATTTTTTTTTTCTCTATAAACTCTTGTATAAACCACACCAGTCTCCTGGTATTTATTCTGGGTAATGCTGGAAATTGTACACAGATCCAACAAGCCATGTAAAGGAGTTGTGTAACTTCCTGAAGCCCTTTCAGGCAAAAGCCTTACTCTGAATGCAATTCCAGAAAGATGGGACATTACAGAAGCTAAATAGGAAAGGTTTATTCTGCTGTCTCTTCCTCCTTCTCATTGGAGTCTCACATATATGAAATAGGTCAACTGGGGCAACATAATAACAACAATTAATATGACATTAATTGACCTATACTGAAAATTCAACGCTCATTGAAATGTCATCAGAGATAAATCACATAGGTAGGTGTATTCATATTAAGGATTGGAATTTTTCTCTACAGGTTGGTTGCCACTTTATAAGAGTTAGTGGAAGCTACATATTACTGCAGAACATCAATTAAGTTTAGCTTTATTATTACCATTAGTAGTCTCTGGGCATGCATATTAAAAGATTTCAAGACGCAAAAAAGTCTTTGAAGTGTATGGAAAAGAGAAAATCTTCCCGGTGTCCAAGAAATGTATCACCTTATCACAAGTTTTTCTTCCCTCCCTCCCCAAAATAATGATGATTGTGACAAAGAAAATGATGAGGGGATGATGTTGGTAAGGGCTCCTCACCAACATGTTCCGCTTTTGACAAAACCTTCCCAAGTTAAATGCATATTTGTCTCAGTAGAACTAACAAAGAGTTTATTTTGTAGGCATTTGTTTCTGCTTGGGTGAAGGTTGGTATGGCAGGTGGTAGAATTAGTCAACATCAACTCTTTAAATATTACTCTCTTGGCCCAATGTGTCTTAAAATTCTCAGGGGATCCTAGCTGGGGCTGTAGCTGTGACCTTACAAGCTTTTCTTGAAACAAACTGAAGTTAAGCACTATGAATGGAATTAAAAGAGAAACTTAAATGTAACCGCAATCTTTCAAATACCTGCAACCAATGTTCCTTTTCACAAACATACATGAAGCCACAGTTAAAATGCTGCCACCCAAGGGGGCAAGGAAAAGCTGAAGGCAAAGAGGATTATTAGGAGATTGACTGTCAGTTGTCTATTTTGCCACTAAACACTTAGCTGTGGGTGAGGCACTGTACTTTAAGAAATAGAAATGAAAGTTGTAATCAGAAAGGTCATTTTTAAAAAACAGGGACATCACAGAATTTTAAAGAACCCTTGTGCTGTGTCTTTCATATTCCTGATAGAAGAGCAACATATCTCTTTTGCTTTGTTGTAACCATTCCAAGGGGAAAAAAAAAAACCAAAACTCTGCCACAAGCATTGCTTCCCTGTCACTCTGCAATCTGACGTTTCCAGTTCTCATCTTTCCTAATTTGGCATTCTGGCATGTCACACTCTTACTTTGTACTTATTTTAACCCCAACTAAATGATGAAGGACTAAGAACCAAAAGCAGAGCCATAATTGGGTAAGATGAGATTAAAAACTTCCATCATGTCACGCATGAGCCACTGGCAACAGGTCAATGCTACTTATGACACCATTTTATTTCTTGAAATTAGAGGGCTCTGTCTCAGTAAATGGTACCATCATCCACGTAGTGGGTGATGAACCCTGAGAGTCCCTGTTGACTGCTCTCCTGCTCTCACATCCAACACCCAAATCATTAGTAAATCCAACAGCTTTTCATCATCTCCAGGGCTATCACCATAAGCCAAGCCATTATGACCATTTCTCTATACTACCGCAATAGCCTCCTCAATACTCCTCATACTATTTGTTTCTACAGTCACTCCCTACTGTTTCACGGCCACACAGTAGTCAGTGATCCTTTTAAAATATAAATCAGATTACATGATGTCCCTGCCCTCAATCTTCCAATGCCTTTCCAATACGCTTAGAATAAAGTTCAAAATCCCTATCATGCCTTCCAAGTCCACACAAGATCCAGCCTCTGGCAACCACTCTGACTTAATTTGCTAACTACTTCAGCTTATTCATTTTACTCCAATAGCGCTTGCCTTGATGATTCTTTTATACCCCAAAGCCCCTCCCATCTCAAAGCTTTTACACTCTGCTTGGAATACTTGTGTCCCAGCTATTTGCATGGCCCACTCTCACTTCATTCACCTCTCCATTAGAAATTAACTTCCCAGAGTACAACCTTTACAATTCTAGAGCAGCCTTTGATGGCATTATCTTTTTACCCTACTCAATCTTTGTTTTTATAATTTACTTGACATTATAATATAAACTTATGGATTATACTATTTACTTAATTGCTTTCTTACTGTTATCTCCTCCACCAGAAATATAAGCTCCATGTGGTCAGAGACTTTGTGTGTTTGCTTACCACTGTACCCCGGCACCTAAAACATTGCCTAGCACACAGCAGATACTAAATAAACACTAATGACCTAAATGAGTATTTTTTATTCAATTTGAAGTTTTGTAATACATGAAAATAAGATAAGGGGCAGGATATGTCATATAGTTTCATTATCCATTTTACATATTAAAGGAAGTAAATATATATTAATAAATGGTTAGCAAAACTTGCTAATTAGCATGAAGACAGTTACACCTTGATTACTACACCTTTCTTGGTTCATATCTACTCCCAATACTACATATGCATTGGCTGTTTTGGGGTTTATCTTTGACTTGTGGCTCAATCAAAGCATCTTGTGTACTTTTCATGTTTAACTCTAAGATCATGGTTTCAAGTTCTACTTTATACCAATTGAAAAGGGTGAACTACATAATCTTCAAGATCCCCTCCAATTACGTAATTCTGAACATGTAAGAGATATGACAGAAATCTTTTAGAAAAAGATGGGAACTTAACAGTAACTCTCAATTATTTAATATCCCCATATGTTTTAGTTCATTATCTATCCTATACATAGTTTTAATATACAATTAACATCACTTGACAGCCTAGCTATTCACTTCCCAAGTTTGGCGTTCTTATTGAATATCCCTGGCAAGTCTTACAATCAGAAGAATGAGAGGCCAATCAGATTATAAAACCACAGCACTGATATTTAATATGTAATTCACAGTTCATCCCAAGTAAGTTCTTTTTGTTTGTACTTTGATTGCCTAATCTAAAAAACAAGGTTGAGGCGCAGAACATTTATTAGAAATCCTCTTAATAAATATGGTCATATTCACAGATTAGTTTCTCTGGAAGCGGGCACTGAGAGGGAATTTGATGAGCAGAATATGACAGAAGAGGCAACGTTGGGCAGAGGAAGTTGCACAGCCATGGAAGTCCAAAAGCCTTTGGCCAAAAGCTCAGGGGAGCTCTGGGGTATATACAGCCCTTCAGAGTTGTCCTGTCTTGCGCGAAAATGTCTGGATATTTATATCTGCCTCAATCAGTCATTGGACGGGGAAGGAGATGGGGTGGGGAGGAAGAAGAGCCTGTCTTGGAGAAAGCCCACAGAAACTTTGGCAGACCTTAAAAGAACTGACAGATGGAGAGTGTCTGCTGGCAGTTGGGGCAATAAGTCCCTTCTTGTAGGGGGATCTGACACATTTCCATTTTTTCCAGTCATAGAACCATCTAGCAAATCCTCTTATACCTTTTATATTAACAGCAAAGAATAGGATACATCCTATCTGGGCACTTTCCCAAAGACCTCCAACGTGTATGTGTATTATTGTGCATTCTAGTTTTAACCTGTAATGGACAATGGTAATAACCTTTATGATCTAGATTGAAATTTATGCATATCTGCAAGTGCCCATGGACTTGTGGGGATAAGAAAGAGAGCGTGAAGTATGCCAAAGGGCATCTGTAGGCTAACATCCATAGCAGACAAGAGCAATTATCAGTTTCATAAATTACACTTTGGCTAGACTTCTCCTTCCTAGACTTATCAAGGACATTGCGTTAAGTCATGGGCCTATGTAATTGTCTGTGTTTGAACTCTACAAACCTCACATCTCACACCGTTGTAAAGATTTCATCAACACATTCATAGATGTAACTATAAAAAAGCACAGGTTTAACTAAATATAATTCTTGAATTTTCTAAGTGTTCTTTGCTGTCAATATCATTTGTCCTGGGTTAATCATAGAATATCCATGATTTTTTTTCCTCCCTCTCTCCCCTCCCCACTTAAATACTTTAAAACTCATGCTGGCTTTTTTTTCTTGTTTTTTGAAATACTCAACCAATTGGCTTAGTTCCCCCCCCCCCTTTTCTTTTCTGCTGTGTCACCTTTTAATACAGGTTTTCATCACCTCTGCCAAAGGGATTTTTTTTTCCTCCCCAGTGGAAAAGATGGATTGGTAAGAGGTCCCACAGCCTATAAACTATTTCCTTTTAATTCGGGCCCTAGTCGTTTGGCCTGGCTCGCGTTCAGGTAGTATTATAACTTGTCTGAACCCCTTCTGAAGAGCCTCCTGCTTGTGTATTTATGCCTGAGCACTTGGGTGAGCTTTGAAATAGCTTCTCTAAAGAGTGATGGGATCTGCGTGCTCACCTCCAGTCCATGTTGTAATGAAGCATGCCCCTTACTTTAAACTCCAGAGGTTCTGACCTCACCAGGTGAGGCTTTTCCTGGAAATGGCCCCCTGAGGCTATTCCCAACTGCACTTTATGTGTAGGACACCAATAACAATGCTCACTCTTAAGGGTTTTTTTTTCCCCCTTAACATTGTCAGCCACTTTTATGTTTCACCTTAAAGTCCCACACAGGAAGTATTAGAAAGAGATTTCTAAAACTCCTAATGCTAAACCTGTTGAAGCTTTCCTTTAGCATTCAAAATAGTCAGGTCTTTGTGCAAATTGCAAATTTTGCAATAGTGTGTTCACTTTAAGTAGGATGGTATAATATGTGAAAGAACGAAGAAATCTTTTTGTTATTAATGTCATTGCCAAGAATAGGAACTGATGTTATTTGACCTTTGATCTTTGTTTTCTCTCCCTCCCCCCACTGCTTAATTCAATTATGTACCGCTCCTTTACATAATACAAGTACCACTCCTCCTCAGTTCCTTAATTGCAGACTATTCAGGGGTATTAGCTGTCCTGAGATTAAACCAGTATATTTTGGCATTTTTTTAATTCTAACTTCTAACAGGTACTGCATGTTCCAGACAATTTGCTTTATAAGGTCCCCAAATATGTGACTACATAGATAATAGCTCATTCAGTAATCAGTAGATTATGAAGTGGTTAAAATGTAGATGAAAATTAATAGATAGATTGAGACAAGAGGCTACTTAGATTCCTTTGATCAGACGATACAGCAACTTACATCTAACCTAACAGTCTGCTACTCCCTTGCGCCCAATTAACTATGCAATTGCAAATTTTGTGAAAACATTTCAAACTATATTTATATTGCAGGACTTGTCAGATACAGTTTTTAAGTAATTGTGGTCAAGGATTGAATTTAAAAAGGAAAATTAAAACTTCTTTCATCTTTATACCTCACCTTCTTACCTAACACTTGGACTAGCATCCATTATTATGCTCTTTTTTGTGGGAATAAAAAAGTAGGGAATGGTATGTATTGGTAATTGTTAGTAAAAGGAGACAGCTAGCACATCATGATATATTTTTAAGCATGTTCCTGTGCTCAGCCTAGTACAGAGCAAACTAAACTCAAGAAGATTCCTGTCCTCTAGAAGCCTACCATCTGTGTCTGGAAAAAGAAGACATGAACAAATGAAAAGGTATTAAGCAATCATTTGTATAAGTAGTTAGATGTTAAAAAAAAAAAGATAGTTGGGTGAAGTAGTGTTAAGGGGAAAAGGAACCTGTGGAATTAATTGCAATCTCTCTTTTAAGGTTTTGTAGCAAAGGGATTTTAATTGTGATGATGAAGTATGAGTTTAATGAACCAAAGCTGGGAAGGTCTCTCAGACATGAAGTCTTGTCTGAGAAGACCAGAGGATGAGCTGCTCCAGATGCCTCTTCCTTCTAACACAGGGAGCCAACTCCATGTTATCGCTCCTGATAGCAACATTTGATTTTTCTTTCTTGGTTCAAAACATTTCCATAAATTGCAATTACTTCCCACAGTGTCGAATACATTTTTCTTGACAAAGGTGATTATTAGGTATTAAAGTCTAATCCCATAAGAAATTTGTGAATTGTTAAGCCTATTTCTTAACTAGTCAAGAGCAAATCCTTCCTTCTCATATGTTTTCATGCTAATGTTGCATGTTATCACCTGCATGTCAGGAGAAAATTTTTCGGGCAAAGGTGGTCCTTCCAGAAAAGAACAAGTGCAGTTACCTTGCTCTAAAGAGATCATTATGGACTTTGATCTTTCCAGTTCTCATCAAAAGACTTTTACTTTTACCTAGAAAACTTGTCCATAAGTTCAATTGCATGGATGAAAATATTACTGTAAAACCAAAATGTATTTGAAGGAAAAAGTAATCAGATTACAAAAGGCCATTTATACAGAAAATCTGCACTTTACAATAATAAAGTTGTAAAAATGTCACAAATCTTTACATGCTAAGTAAACAGCATTAAAGAACATTATGTAAAAAATAGAAACAGAACTTCTGTGGATGACTTTAATATTGTTCTGTCTCTGATACCTACAGTAGATCAAGAAAAAAAATACAAACCTTTCAAAAAAATAAGTAATATGATTAAATTAATAATATATTTTAACTATACAATCTACAAAAATGTGGAATATATACTATTCATGAAACATGTAGAAAAATGTTATCTATAGTTTCACAAATAATTCAATATATTCCACAAAGCAGAAATTATGTAGGGCACATTCTCTGACCACCATGAAATAATATAAGAAATAATAATAAAATGCTAAAGAAACAAACAAAACAAGCAAAAATTCTAACTATAAGAAATTTGCAATAGTTTTGCTAAATAATTTCATTTGGACCAAGAGGAAATAAAAATTAACAGATTGTTTACAAAATACTGAAATTAGTACATTACATTTTAACTCTTATGAGATGCAGCCAAGGTGGTATTCAGAGACAAAGTCACAGCCTTGGAAAATTTTTATAATTACATATGAAAAAAAATAAAAATAAACCAAGCATTCAATTCAAGAAATTAAGGAAACATTCTTAAGAGAAATAGGAGAAAGATAGTAGTGAACATAAAAGCAGAAATTAATTTATTATTAAAGAGAAAGATAATAGAAATATTAAATACAAGAAGTATAAAAAACAGAAAAACTTCTGCAAATAAAATCGAGAGGGAAATGATCACCATGATTATTATAACTATAAATAGGTATAATGTATTGTATGCCTTCTCTGTAGCAGATGCTATCCTTAAAGCTTTGTATATTAATTCAGTTAATCCTTAAAGCAAAACTGAAGTGTTTCTTTTTTTTATTCAAATGTGGTCACTGAATTGGGGGATTAATTTACTTTTATCACAAAGCTCCTTATGTATCAAAGACAGAATTTTAATGCAGCACTTCACTGCCTTAACTTCAAAATCTGTTCTCCTACCAACTATACTATTTCTAACAAAATTCTTTTATAAAATGGTTATAAAAGATATGAATGAATAACTCTTAGTTTGATAACTTGAATGAACTGGGAAGTTTTCTGTTAAATATACATTTTTCAACTTTACTAACTTTAAATAGGCAACCCATACATGCAACTAACTTTTTTTTGTTGTTGTTGCGGTACATGGGCCTCTCACTGTTGTGGCCTCTCCCGTTGCGGAGCACAGGCTCCAGACACGCAGGCTCAGCGGCCATGGCTCATGGGCCCAGCCGCTCCGCGGCATGTGGGATCTTCCCAGACCGGGACACGAACCGGTGTCCCCTGCATCGGCAGGTGGACTCTCAACCACTGCACCACCAGGGAAGCCCGCAACTAACTATTGAATGAATTGGAAATGTTACCAGAAAAATTTTCACACATGGTTCTAAGCCAACATGAT
Source organism: Leucopleurus acutus (assembly GCF_964270905.1). Taxonomy (NCBI): domain Eukaryota; kingdom Metazoa; phylum Chordata; class Mammalia; order Artiodactyla; family Delphinidae; genus Leucopleurus; species Leucopleurus acutus. The sequence goes on along the minus strand of NC_139149.1, from coordinate 34,051,406 downwards.
ATTTTATTTTACCTAATGAACTTTTGTTTTAAAATTAAATAAAGAAAAAAATTACAAACCAGTAAATTGTATTATTTATTCTAGAGCCTAGAAAGGATAAAAGGTAGCCTTTTAATTAAAAAAAAAATACCTGATATCAAAATCTGATAAGGTTAGCAAGAAATAGGGAAATTGTATATTTATCTCAGATATATAGATGTGAAAATACCAAATACAAATGCCAGCAATCCAACTGACCATTATAAGGGCATTTGATTGGATAAAATACAATCCCATTACTTATTACCTGTGATATAAAGTAGCTCTTAAATCATTAATCAGCTTTACCATATTTTAAATTATAGAGATATTCCCACTAAATACGGGAACAAAGGAAGACTTCCCACCACCATTGTTATTGCATAATAACGTTGGGAAGGCTCTGGTTAGTTGAACGGCCAGTGAAATAGTTTATAAGAAGTAAACAGAACACATTTGGAAAGGAGGAGACAAATGACTAGTCCATATAGGAAACAAAACATACAATTTAAAAAGTTAAAATTAGTGAATATTGTTAAGATGATCAAATACAACAGAACAATGATAAAGTCTTTAGCTTTTTAAATAGTAGAAATAGTCAATTTTATTGGAACAGAGTTCTATTTGCATCTAAGTATCCCTAAGAGCAGAAAAGAGTGACTAGATTCCTGAAAGTGAAAGCCTTTTCAACAATCTGAAATTTTTGGTGTCATTTCTATCATTCATAAACAAAAGTATTATTGTATTCCAACTAGGGCACCAGGGTCTGTCCAGATGCAGAGAAAAGAGCACTGAAAAAAACCCACAAGTTTCCATTCTTATAAAGTTTATCATTTATTGGGGCAAGTGAAACAAGAGATGATAAAACATGAAAAATAAATACACAAGGAAACATCTGAGAGTGAAAAGTGCTATAAGGGATAAAACAGACTGATAGTCTAGAGACTCATGGACTACTCTGGGTTGGAAGTTTAGAGAAGGCCTTCCTCAGCAGGTGACATTTAAGCTGAGATCTGAATGATGCAGGCCAGATACATAAAGATCAGGTTGAAAAGTATTTCAGAAAGAATCTCCTATTTTAATTTAAAACTTAATTTAACCTTTATGTTGGATTTTATAATATGTGCATGCTTCTTTTAATGTAAATGTAATGTGGGAATTCCCCGCCCGTGCCCCAGTATTAATGTCATATGTATTGAAAAGTCCTTTGAACTTAGCCTTCTGACTTTAGCTGCTTTGACTTCAGTCCATTTTGATACTTCTTATGAACTGTTAGATATTGTCTTCCTCCTTAAACTATCTCATCCTCCTTTTTTTCCATCTCATCTCTGACTCTCACTGCCATGTGAACTCATTATTGAAATGAAGGATGGGGTGTCTCATTTGAGATATTACTTGTTAATAAAAATTGTGATATCCAAATGGCCTCAATAAATAATGTCCACACAAATTAAGGAAATATCAAATTGGCTACTTCACAATGTTCTATTTTACCCCTTATCAGACTGGCATTCACCTCTAATGGTGACCATTTAATATATATATATATATATATATATATATATATATATATATATATATATATATATGAATATAACCAACAATTCAATTCTAATTCTAGTAGAAACATGGCAAGAGGTTAGATCTGAGAACGCTCCTCTCTTGAAAACTATACAAGAAAGAAAACAACCACCAAAAAATTCATGAATTCCATTCCAGGGAAATTTGAAGACAAGCTTCAAATTGTGTAAGTGCTAATTAGGCAGCTGAGACAGACAAAGCCTTTCAGTAATCCTTGCAGAAAGAGGCAACAGGAGTGATAGTGAAAAAATGAAAAATGAGGGGGTGGGATAGTTAGTGGTGGCAGATTTCAGAAAGTGTCAGATAAAAATACCTTCTATATAGGGACTATATCTATTGATGACAGTGGCCATGAACACACTAAAGAAGCACAGGAATGACTCCAGAAGCACAGGAATGAGGGAATGGGTTAGATTCTGAGAGGCAGAGAAGACACAGGCCACAGGAAGGGTACATATTAAGAAAGCTTTTATCCATAGATAATAATATTTCTAAGTCTTAAGGGTGTTGTCCCTCCACAATCTCACAGGGAGCTTAAGATAAAGAAGGACTAGTCTCAAAGAGATTCGTACACATGCCTTTTGCCTAATGGAGTAGATTATTAATTGATAAATAAAAATCAAAAAGTTTATGTAATTATATTAGGCTGAACCAAAATGCACAGAAACTGTACAAAATAAAAAGAGATCTTTGAGCTTCAAAACTTCTACAGATACAAAGCATGTTGAGAAAACTACGTAGATGCAAATACTGGCAAATTCTAATGGAAAAGGAAGGATGATTCAGAGGGAAAAAACAGGAACTCAGAGAGTGTAGCCAAGACTCTCAAAGAATCATTTTTAGGGAGCTGAATTAGACCATGAACACTGCTGAATTTCAGAACTGCTGTGAGCCATTGACTTCTAAGTGCCTCCTGTTCTCCATTTTCAATCAGAGTATCTACTGATTCTATCTTTATCCCGTCATTGCATGTTGGGGTGGGGGTGGGAGTAGAGAGCACATAGACCTAATTTAGATGACGAAATCCTAGACTGCATGACGATACAATAAGAGGGTAAGACATTTGCAGATCTTGGGAGGAGATCAAAGTATTTCATATGTTGTAGAAAGTAAATAATTTGTAGCCAGAGGCTGGATGGTGTAGATTAAAGAGAGCCACAAATAATTGTCTACTCTTCTCATTGAGAGTTTAATTCCCTTCCCCTTAAATCAGGGCTGAATCTAGTGACTTGCTTACTCAATAGAAGACAGTTGAAGTATCATTCAACTACTTCTGAAGTTGAAGCTCGGTTATAAGAAGCCTTTCAGCTTCTACCTAGGCCTCATGTAATACTTACATTTGTGCCATGAGCTGCCATGTAAGTTTCACTACCTTGATGGAGATACCACTTAAGGCCCTAAGACTACATGGGAAGGGAGAGGGTCCCAATGGAGCCCAACCTTCTGGCTACCTCTACCAAGCCATCAACATGTAAGTGAAACCATTTTAAAACCTTCAGATCAGCCAAGCTATCAGCTGAATACCAACAAGTGATTCCAGCTGATGAAATATGGAGTAGAAGAATCGCCAGCTGAGCCCTGCCTGAATCCACAAAATTATGAGATATAATAAAATGTTGTTTTATGCCACTAAGTTCTAGGATGGTTTGTTAGGCAGCAACAGATAAGAGAACATTCGTAGTAGAAAAATGCTACGCTAACTGGGAAAATAGGGGAATAAGGGTCTTATAATGAGGTATGATTATAATGCTAACCACTGGAACACAAATACAAACCTTAGGAAACATCAAAGCCTCAGTAAGGAAAAAGCAAAGAAAACAGACTATGGAATTTCACAATGGGCATATGTTTCTAGGCAACAATTTGTCAATATGCATCACAAATCTTAAAATTTACTATGTTTTAATATGTTTACACAGAAAAAAATATCTTCCAAAATAAATCATGAGAAATGTTCATAAAATTATATACAAAGGTGGCTTATTTATAATAGTAGAACTTTGGAGTCATCATTACTACTTCAAGTGTGATATGATTTAATAACTTGGGGTCCAGTATATAACAAAATAATATGCAACCACTGAAAAACATGTTCTTAAGAATATTTAATAGCATAAATCCATTCAAGATAAAATGCTAAGTGCAAAAGAGCAGGAAACAAAACTGTAGTATATGATGCCATTTTATAGGAAAACAAAAAATTTAATATGTAGTTTTGTGAAAAATTGAAAAAAAAACAAATGCAATAATGTTCACCTTTGGGGTTGTAGGAAGAAAATTTTATTATATTTTGGGGATACCTTCTTGTATTTTCATTTATATTAAAATTATAAAAAGTATTTGAATCATTAAATAAGTACATTGTCAATCAAACTAAGGATCTGCCATCTTCCACAGGGTGAAGCTCACCACTCTCTCTTCTACAATTATGGGGTGGATTCCAGAAGAGGTGATGGTTGAACCAGCACAACCAAAATTCACAATTTACACCCTATGGAGACATATCTGGATCAAAATTCCTAAGCATAATTTATTCTCTAGCTTTCCTGGAATAGCTATTGTTCCTGAGGTGTCCACAGATGTCTGGTTAAAGGGGGAATTGTCTAGCTACCTAATCATTCTACATGTATTTTTGTTTCCTCAAAATCTAAAGGCAAAACCTTACTCCTGGGGCCATCCAGGTAACATTTCCTGCTAGATGTTGAACTTTGAACGTATATCACTCAATTATACACAACATGGAAATATCGTATCTCTGACAAGCCGTGTAGTGTGTCTTCAATTGATGGTCTCTAATAAAGCCTGGATAGTTTGAATTATAATTACCAGGACCCTTAAACATTGAAGAAAACAAAAGAGAAAGCTTCCTAAGACACCACTCTCTCTTGGCTTTCTACTATTGTTGATCCAGGTCCTTTCTTTGTACATGAGGTAAGTTTGCAAGCTGCATTAATTGTTTTAGGACGTTAGGTTGCTCTTCTTTTTTTTTTTTTTTTTCCATTCCACTGTCTCCTGGGATCATGAAAGAGTTAAATCTCCGCCAAAATCACCATCTAAGAGCAATGTGGACAGCAGGAGCATCTGCTCGTTATTAGATTATGTGGGCACTAGTCTGGGTAGAACTCTGAACAGACTAATAGCAGTGGAAGCACAGTTGTGGAAAAGCAACCCACAACTTGAACTGCCAGGACACAAAATTACCATTTGGTCTTGGCACAGAGATTGCCTCCAATTTTTTTTATGCTGCTCCTTTTACTTCAAACAAAAAACATTCAAACTCATTAGTTTATGTTACTTTCCATCAAAGACTTGAAAATATGAAAAGATAAATTTTTAAATGTCTACATATTCTGTCTTCTGACTAGTTTTCTCATACCCTACTTTCCCACCCAAAAAGGAAGAAGAAAGTGCCTGGTATTTAACTGGGCCTGAAATCAGAGGAGCCCGAGTACCACAAGAAAGGCTGTTCTTTTGATATTTTTGGCGAATGCCAGGGGTGGATGTTCTAGAAATCTGGCCAAATTTTCAACCCAATTTTGCAGACTAACTTGTGAGGTTCTGAGCATTTGAAAAGAAACAGATAAGCAACTCAGCAACAGATTTTATTTAAACAAAACCCAGACATTAAAGGTCTTTGGGTTCAACAAAGGTGAAATTTTTGCAACTCACACAGTCCTGTTGCCTGACTCCACTGACTAGTCAGAGGTGAACTTGAAAGCAGGGCAGATTCCCCACACCAGGGGACAGACACACCACAGAGCCAGAACAGGATTTCCTCGTGGCTTGATGGGTCTAGTAAGCGATTCTCTGGTCACATCTAGGCTCCACCCTAGATATCTGACAATCTTGCTCTACGCTTGCTGTGTTTGCAAACACAACCATGAACAACATGACTTAACTTCTAACTGTAACTTTTCTTTTTATTAAACAAATATTTTCTTATTGCATACCACTCCAAGAAACAAAGTAAATGGGAAGTGTATAGGAATGTGTAGAGAAAATATTTTATAGATCTTTTCTAAATAAAGCAGAAATTCACTGATTAAAAATAATCACAAAACATTTTACAAGTTATGTATTTGGCCCAAATTGAGGAAAAGCGTAAGGTAGTCTTCTCAGATATAAAAAGTGAACCACCATGTTTGAAAGTGAGCAACTGCCCCCTTTCAATTGAGTTGAGGATGACTTTTCAGAGCCCTACCCCGACCATCTCCCTATCAACTTTGTTAGGCCATACCTAACTTCTCATAGAGAAATTATTCAACTTTTTTTTTAATTGCTGCCATGTGCTATGAAGATTTCTTGCAAAATGTAATATTTTGAAAGGGAGGCTATTATGCTATTAGCTGTTCAACACATGATTTGATTTTCAGATTAGCTAGCTGAACACTGAGGGAATAGATCACAGAATAGATGAGTTTTTTATTTAAAGGAAATAAATGCCTCAGATGTTTTTCCAACCAAGGTAGATTATTAGCTATAATAAGTGGAGGCATTGCCAAGAACGTCAAACTTTAGCTTGTCCCTGCATCCATAGATTGATTTAGGAGTGTAAAAGTCTTTGTGGTGAGCACAGAATAGAGAAGAAAAAAAGTGGTAGATCCAAATATGGAGATTCAGATAATGAGTGGATATATTTGCAGGAGACCTAGATAGTCCAGGACGAGGTGAAAGTTAATGAGGGTGAAACAGTGAGTGAACTAGGAGCCAGGAATTGTCAAATATTGGCTCATACTTGTCCTCTTATATCGTTGAATTCTTTACCAAAGTATTACTAATCCAGAAAGATGGAGGTAAAGTAGGGAATATGGAATTAGAAGCCCCATGATACCTGTTACATGATACATGTTATGTGCTTCATCCTTTATTGCGTTCTGTTCAGTGAAACTAATATAGTTAAAAGACCTTGGGGTTATTGTTACTGTTATTGTTCAAAATATCAATTATCACTTAACATAACTATCTTTCTTCTTTAAAACCATAATATTCCCTTGCTTTCTTTGACACCACTCTCCCTCGGTTTTCCTTTAATATCTCTCAATGCTCCTTCTCAATTGTTTCTTTTATTTATTATGCCTCTACCTGTAGTAGTGACCAAGGACCAATCCTTGGATCTCCTCTCTTTGCTAGGTGACTTCAACTAGTTTCATAACTTTATATGACACCTATATGTTGACAACTCACAAACCTATCTGCATTCGTAATCTCTCCCTTAAATTCCACCGGTACGTGTACAATTGTCTGTCAGTCATCTCCACTTGAATAACTAAGCCCCCGGAAACCTAACTCCTTAAAGAACCCACTCCAGACCACCCTCTGAGAGCTGAACCTCTGCAGCCTTCTCCTCAGCCCATGTCAGCTTCATTCTTTCATTCTTCTAATTGTTCAGGTCTTAAAACTGGGAGGAACTCCCAGTATCCCTGCGTCTCTCCCACACATCTCACAACATCCAGTTTGTCAATAAATCCTATGGGCTCTACCTTCAAAATCCACTCAAAAAAGTCCACTTCTCACTACCTCCATTGCTATACTACACTCTCAAAAAACCACGAGCGGGAAGGGTAAGCTGTGACAAAGTGAGAAGAGGCATGGACATATATACACTACCAAACGTAAGGTAGATAGCTAGTGGGAAGCAGCCGCATAGCACAGGGAGATCAGCTCGGTGCTTTGTGACAGCCCGGAGGGGTGGGACAGGGAGGGTGGGAGGGAGGGAGACGCAAGAGGGAAGAGATATGGGAACATATGTATATGTATAACTGATTCACTTTGTTATGAAGCAGAAACTAACACACCATTGTAAAGCAATTATACTCCAATAAAGATGTAAAAAAAAAAAAATTTTGTAATTGACCCCTAACTGGTTTCCTGTTTTTCAGTCCCCACTTAGCAGGCATATCCTTTTAAAATTTAATGTAGACTATAGCATTTCCTGACCTAAATATTCCGGTGACTTTTCATCTCATTTGGAGTAAATGCCAAAGTTCTTATGCTATCCTATAAAACCCTGCAGGATCTGGGTCCCCATCCAACTCTCTGAGCCCATCCCCTTGCAACCTGCTACTCCATCTCTCACTCCCCACCATCTACACTAGCCTTCCAGGAACACATCTAGCCTGGGGCCTTGTCACTCACATGCTTTTCTCTCATGGATACTCCTCCTCCAAATATCTTCATGGTTCATTCCCTTCCTTCTTTAGGTCTCTGCTCTTTAATCATATCATCAGAGGGCTTCCTTGACTACTTAATGTAAAAATAGAATCCCTCTCTCTCTTCTAATTCAAACAGGGTACCAGATTTGCCGGGGGGACTGGAGACGGGTGGCACTCAGCTATATTTTAACTTCAAATGAACAACAAATAATTCAAATTTTAGTATAAGTATGCCACAAATATTACAGAGGACAATGCTTATACTAAAAAATCATTCCCAAATATTGCATGGGACATACTTAGACTAAAAAATTATTTGTTGTTTATCTGCAATTCAAGTTTTACTGAGTGTCTTGTACTTTATCTGGCAAGTCTAAACCCACCTTAATACTCCCTCTTCTCCTTCTATTTTAGTTTTCTCCATAGTATATCTTGCCATGTGATTTGTCAGATATTTCTTTGTTTCTTGTCTGTCTCCTGAACTAGACCAAGAGGAGGAACTTTGCTTTATTCACTATTTTAACACCAAGAACAATGCCAGCATGCAAAGATCTGTCGAATGAATGAATAAACAAATGAATGTTGATAAGCTGCTGTGTAGAGCTTGGGGATGTGGTCTACTTGCTTCTTGGATCACCTCCTGTGGTTTTTCTCCTTTATCCCTCCCCTGCCTCTACTGGTTTCTGGCTAGAAAAGGGCCAGGATCTGAAGTCCTGATGTGGCAGTTATGGGTGTCCAGGAAAATTCTCTTAAGCCTCCCCATTGTGCAGGCTCCTGTACCAAGCCCCAGCCAGCCAGTTTCGGTTTCCCATGCTTGCCTGGTGCATTACACAGGAACCAAGGAGGTGGAGTAGTTTGGGGATTCTTAGTGGGCTATGTTTTCAAAAGGAAAATCCCTGTTGGATAGCAAATGTCATTCTGAATTCTTCAGATGTCAGGGCAGAGCTCACAGAAAGTCATTGTTTATGTCTGAAACAAATCTTTATGATGTGATTGAAAATGTTCTCAGTTACTCTAACTTACTTTTATTAAAAAAGTTTAATGTGTTTTTATTTCTTCCAGGCAGTAGATAAAAAGGTGTCACACAAATATTGATTTAAAATCCTAGCAAGTTTGCCCTCTTTTCCCAATCTTTTTTTTTTTTTTTTTTTTTGCTCTTTGAGAACAAATATATGCTTTCATGGATTTCTGTGTGTGTGTATGCTAGGATTACTTTATGTCAGGGAATAAATCACTATTATTTTTAGGAAAAAACATATTATTTTCCAGTTCTACATTAACAAATGAAATTCAGCAATGCAATGTATTGTCTAATTTATTGAAATTAATGTTGTAACAGCACATTTTATGAACGTGTGCATGAACTCAACTATATCCCTAAGTATATTTGCCCAGAAGAATTTATAACACATGAAAATTTAACTAGAAATAAGATTAAAATGATAATATACTTGATTTAATAATATCAGGTCCATTTTACAGGTAAGAAAACCTAAGAATTTGTAGAAAAGATTTTAAAATTCTACTAAAATCAACAAAAATGCTATAATTTTTGGGCTTCCCTGGTGGTGCAGTGGTTGAGAGTCTGTCTGCTGATGCAAGGGACACGGGTTCGTGCCCCGGTCCAGGAAGATCCCACATGCCATGGAGCGGCTGGGCCCGTGAGCCATGGCCGCTGAGCCTGCGCATCCAGAGCCTGTGCTCTGCAACGGGAGAGGCCACGACAGTGAGAGGCCTGCGTACCGCAAAAAAAAAAAAAAAAAAAAGCTATAATTTTTAAATTATAAATTCCAAGTTTCTCAAATCCCAAAGAATTAGCACTTTAAAGGTAATGATTACAATTTAAATTATAATAACTTTTTGTGATAAATAATCCACCAATGATAATGTCCTAGATTAAGCACTGAAGTAAAAACTCTAGTATTTTTTTATGGCCTTACAGCCAGCCATATACATTTTTCCATATATTTCTACCATATCTCTGCTCTCCGATATGTTTTATTTGAAAGTTTCAAACATAGTCCTTGCCCTTCCTCATGTCTCGCTTTCATTCTTCACTAAAAACTAGGCTTCCATAATCTCCAGGCATGTTTCTCACTTTGAACTTACTAGAGCATGTTATACTCACAATTAAAAAAAAAAAAAAATAGTGAAAATTTACTATTGTATACCAAGTACTTTTCTTTGCAGTTTACAAATAGTAACTCATTTAATCCTAACACAAATTTCTGAGTAGGTCCTTATCTCTATCTCTCAGAAAAGAAGACTGAGGCTTAGAGACAGAATAACCTAGGATCCAGCCAGCGAGTAGAGTTCCAGAACCCTGGCTCTCACCTGCCAGGGTGCCTTCCCTTGACCTCTGAGCATGCATATCCCCTGCCTGACTGTGAGATCCTTAAGTTCAGGAGCTCTTTATTAATAAGCCTTGTATCTCCAATGCCAGACATAGCTCCTTGAATCATAGTAGGAATTACATACTTGTTGCTAAATTAAATGAAAGGAAGGAAAGAAGGGAGAAAAGGAGCGAAGGAGGGAGGGAGAAAGGGAAGGCAAATTAGAGAAACACATCTTTTTTCTTTTTAAGCAGCTCACTTGGTATTTTAAATTGTCTGCATCTTCTGAGCTGTCACCCATTTATTCTACCAAAGACAATGAAGCAAACAAACAAATAACAAATCTTCACCCAACCAAAACAAACAAAGAGATGAACTTTTTTAAACATAACTAATTTCTTCCAGGACTGGACACAAGACAAATCTAGAGTGTGAAGTACTATTCATTCAGTCAATCACTTGTGTAAATGTTTATTAAATAAATACTGAGTGAGCCAATTCCCAGGATGCTTGCCCTGTTTTATTTTTTTTCAGGGAAATACATCATCTCCTAACATACATAATTTACTTATTAATTATATTAATTGTTAATTACCTGTCTCACCCTTCTGGAATGAAAGCTCCACAAGGTATACTTTTTTGCTTTATTCCCGGATATATCCTGGGCACCTACAACCATGCTTGATGAAGATTACACATTCAGTAACTATTTATTAAATTAATGAATCAGTGTGAAAAAGTGTAAAAATTGGACAGAGCATGGTGCACTTAGTAATAGAAAGGAACTGACAGGGTTTGGGGTCAGACGGGAGATATATTAGTGAAGAAAATTAGAGTCAAGAGTCATTGAGAACTGGGAATGAGATTGCCAACAACCAAATAGGGAAATAGGAAAAGAGAAAGAGGGTTTGGGTGAAAGTTGGAGTTAAATTTTGACTAGGTTTAATTTGAGTTGCATGTGGAATATCCAGGTGAATTCCAGTAGGCAACCAAAAATGCCTACCTACTCAAGAATCCCCCGTAGGCAACAGCGTAAGGACCAAAGTCTTTAACACCTAATTATGAAAGTCAGTATTGTGATAGAGCTCATAGCTGATTCCTTGCTCCTTAACCTTCTACTGTGAAATTATAAATAGGTTGGAATATATTTTGAAACTAAAAATAAAATACAATATATTCTTTAAAACTCAGTTTGTCTATATATGTGTGCATGCATTTACCTAGCTAACACTAAGATATTTGGAGTATGATATGAAATGCTCCCCATTTACTGATAGGAAGGATGAAGGGAGCCAGCTAATGGCAATGATTTTGTTATATAAATTAGGATTATGTTCACTAACTGAGAAATGGAAAGACTGGTGTTACAAGAGAGAAAAGATTGATGAATCAGAAAAGAATGATAGAATCAAGAATATAAGTGAAAATTTAAATTTTAGTAAAGAGGAAGGACAATAGAAAGAGATCTAAGGAACAGAAAATATAGCTGGAGCACAATTGTTTGATAATTGATATTCTCAGAAAAAATATAAGGCAAGTATATCAGTTGTAGTTTTCCAGAGAGACAGAACAAATAGCAAACAATACATACATAGGCTATCTACATGTATAGCCTATCCCATCCTATCCTATATCAAGAGATTTATTTTAAGGAATTAGCTCACAGGAGTGTGGTAGTTGGCAAGTCTGAAAATTAGAGGGCAAACTGGAAGGCTAGAAACTCAAGCAGTAGTTGCTGCTTCTTAAACCGATTGAATGCGGCCCATCCACATTATCGAGGGTTATCTGCTTTACTTAAAATCAACTGATTGTAGATGTGAACCATACTCTTTCAACACTGAGATTTAGGTTTAAGTAACTGGGTATTAGAGTCTCACCAAATAGGCACATAAAATTAACCATCACAGCAAGAATATATACAAAGTTCAGGTTGAGTAATAAGACAAAGGATACAGCTGGTCCAAATTAGCTCCCAGTATGTGTCTTTACCATTTTGTGAGAAAGGTAGAGAAGACCATGAGAGCAGGAGATGGGCAAGGCCCGCACTGAGAAGACAATGGTCTAGTGTGAGTGAATGCTGGGCACAGGGACACGCCAGGAAGATCAGTGGACCGGGACCCAGAACACCTGGTTCTCATTTATTAGCTTTCTTAATTTGGACATAAGTAACACCATTTCTCTGAGCCTAAGTGGAAATAATTTTACCTGTTCCATCCGCATCAAAAAATATTTTTTCAAGTCAAATGAGATAATGTATGTGAAAGATTTATATATCTATTTATACATGCATCTATGATTGCTATTACTATCAAGCCTTTATGAGCAGAAGTCTAGGTTACTCCAAAAGAGACGGAGTTGAATGAACATGTCAACTTAAGAGATACATCAAATTCAAGATTGAACGGAGACTGTCACCAAAGGCCACTGTCCACTTTATGCTGCCCACTTTGTTCCCTCAGTCTTATCCATTAGAGCTGCACAATTAAAGGCCACTGTTGTTATAACGAAGCATCAACATCCAGTTTAAATTCAAATTACGATCTGAGTGAATATGAATTGCTTTCACCAGGTTATGGCGATCAATATGGAATTAAAATCTACAAGTTCAAATGAGACTTAGAATTATCTTCTGAGTGAAGATTTAGCAACAAAAACTGCAGAGTGTTTAATCAAAAGGTGATTCATAGTTTTAATCCTGTTATTATTCCTTCTTCTAGCTTTAGGAATGTTTTAGTAATCAAAATGTCTACATGGAAGACAAATAATTTGAAAGTCTTGAGTTATTGGAGGTTCACAAATTATATAAGCAAGCTACATTTAAGCATAATTAATATCATATATTGTATTGTGATTAATGGGCTCAGGGAACAGCAGAAGAAAAATAATTCCCTTTTTTCCAATAAAAAGAGAAACATCTATGTGTATATACTATTGACTTTAACATATTTGTGGATCAGAGAAAAGCATTATCATTCAAATGAAAATGGGGAAAAAATTCCAAGTTCAAATAAAGGGCACCAGCAATAAGGATTCAAATCTTTACCAACCTGACATAACAAAATATAATCCAAGATAAAATTTATGAAAATACACGCTAGCAAGTAAGTAATTGTGCTTTTACCAGCAAAGCACTATTCTTAATAGTTTATTAAGTAACCACATTACTAGTACATTTAAATATTTATTTACAATGATTATTTGTTCATTATAAAACATGGAATGTATCCTAGGTAAGATACTAAAAGACAATCAAGTCCATGCCAGTTAAAGTTTCATAACAGAATAATGATAGAGTCTTTCTAAAGTTGAAATGTAAATCAATGAACAAAATATTGTTTTAGAACAATTCAAATTATACTAAAAATTTTAGTTTCAGAAACATCTTAATTGGGTAATGTGAACTTTGTGTGCCTATACTGATCCAATAGAAATATCCCTTAACTTGGGTTCTTCCCAAGAAACAGCCTTCTGAGAAACGTTTGTGGCCAGGTAGTTTAGTTTGGAAAATTCCCTCCAGGGAGGAACTGGGGATGGGGCCTGGAGAAAGCAAAGCAGGAAAGGAGGAGGGAAAGTATCATTGAGTGGACTACCGCTGTAGAATTGGGGCTCAGTGTTTTGGAGAACCTGCAAAAACCATGTCGAATTCACCACAGAATTTTCCACCTGAGACCAGTGTAGAGGAGAGTATTTCTTCATGGCTTTCACCCTCCAGTGGTCAATGGTCTCTTGAGGATATGAATGCCCAGCCTTTTACTTTGAGGCTACAGGAAAGAAGCCCAGGGTAGAAAGCAAGAGAAACAGGATGTTTCTGAGGCCAGACACTATCAGGCCCCCCTGAGCTCCGCTGGACACCACAGCAATGGCACATACGTGCACCACTAGAGGCTGTGAGATAGGACACAACATCAGTAAGGTGTTTGCCTTCTTCAGATTTCACTGGCACAGTTTAAAGTCAACCTGGATAGCAACAGGTTTTTACAAAAGCCTAGTTTTTTGTTTGTTTTTGCTGCTTGTTTGTTCGTTTGTTTTCAGAGAGATCTCCTCTAAAGTTTTCACTGGATTTAGGTAAACAGATCCATGGAACTCTAGATCAGACGTTATCTTGGAAGACTTCCACTCAAAGCATATGCTTTTCTATAGTAAGAAAGGGAGGCTTGTAGATGTTTTAATAAAACAGGACCCAGAGGAGCAAGAGACCTAAGTCCTTCCTTTCCTAATTCAGAGCTTTCTGTCCTTTATTGCACAACTGAGATGCGCTCATTTGTTCCTCAACAAATATTGCATGCCTTCTAAGTACATGTAGGCACTATGCTAGATGCTGGGGCACAATGGTTAAAAACTAGACGTGGTCCCTAAAATGAAAGTAAGACATACATAGAGATAGACATAGAGATAGAGATGGGGGTGGGGGGAGAGAGGGAGAGGAGGAGGGTAGGCAAACTTATAGTTACAAACCAGATTAAGTGCTTTGAAGAAAAAACCCTATGGTGCTTATTCGTGACCCCAAAATGTAATAACCACTGATCAAGCCTCACTTACTTGATTGCATTCCTGTTTCTGTTTATCTGTCTCAAGTCAGAATGGTGTCATTAGATTTTTTTTTTTTTTTAGTATACACGACTATTAACAGAGTCAATAAAGAAACGTTAATTCAGTCTCGCCTCAGGACACGTAGAGAACAATTTTGTTTTATTTTTATTTTCCTCCATCTTGAATCATTCTCTTTCCTCAGCTTTCATAACATGAGACTTTCTTCTTTTCCTCCCACCGTCCTGACCATTGGTTTGGTTTTTTGATGTTACCTTTTCCTCATACTTTAAACATTGCAATTTCCCGGGCAGGTTGTGTCCCTCTTTTCTTCTCCCTCTTATCTCTCCTTAGGCAACATTGTCCATGGTCCACGGGTTTGAACGCCAATTATGGTTGTGCACACAAAGGCACACAAAAGCTGTACGGTTGTACATCAATGGTCTAGACCTCTCCTCTGAGCTTCAGGCCTGTAGCCCTCTGCTTTTTGGATATTTTCACTTGGATATTTCAAAGTCAATAACTCAAAATCAAACATGTGGTTTTCCTTTAATCCTGGCCCTCTTCCTCAGCACCTCTGCCTTTCCCCACTGAGCACCAATGGCACATCCAGTAACCCAGGGACATTTTTGTAAAATGCCCTCTCTCCAAAGCTTCTATATCCATTGCATTACAAGTAAATATGTAGTGACTCCTTTCTGCTCTCTTCTTTTCTCCCACCATCATCCCAATCCAAACTCTCATCTCTTCTTTCTGGATTATCTCAGGAACCTCCCATGAAAGGTACCCATGTACAGTCAATGTGGTTTTCCATACTGCAGCCAGAATATCCCTTTCAAAATACAAATTCTGGC